>NW_009917051.1:9325-37460 GCF_000696875.1 Nestor notabilis
AAGTGGATTACTGTGGAAAATCCATGCTGCTGCAAGTGTTTAACCCTTTAATGAGTTAAATAGTAATCAGGATTAGATCAGAAGTTTGCTCCTTAAAAACTGGAGGTAACTAAGTTGTAATGCTGCTCACTTTCTCCATCTAAAAATCTCATCTCTGTGTGGCATTTCTAGGCCATGCCGCATCAGGTGGCAAATGAGCTCTGGTTGTAGAAATGGATGATGGGAATGATGGGGTGTCAGAGACTTCCCTATTTGGAATATCTCATGCTTGTTTTTGGAAAACAGAAATTCTGCAGGATATGATTCTACAGTAACTAACTTGCAAACAAATTGACCCACCAGCCCCTCACCCCTCAATCTAGATTTTTTGAGTTGGTTCTCTCATAATTTGAACTATAAATTTACAGCCAAAAGTAAGGTGCTTGAAACTTATGGCATAGCCCATTCTCTTCACAATTGGATGATGAAACTTTCCTGAAGGCAGAAAATACTACTGCATTCTTGTGTATGGTTTTTTCTTAGGAGTTATCAACGACTGTCTGTTCAGCCTTATATTGATTTCCTTTTTGCTTCTGAATTTGGAGTCCTGATTTTCCTGGTTGAAGGAACAGAGTTTCTTATACAGTAAGCTTCTAAAACGCAGTCAATGATGACTTAATGCATTAAAAGGGGTAGGGAGGAAAACCCTCCCTCTTCCCAACTCTAGCACAGAGCTCCCAAACATTGAATGATTTAACTTGCTGAATGTTTTAGGAACTGCCTACTTGCATTATATTTCATTTTACTTTCCTTTAGAAGAAGGAAATAAACTCTAATGAAAATACTCTTTCCCTTTAGATGTACTTGAGGGATACAATGGTACAATATTTGCTTATGGGCAAACGTCATCTGGAAAGACACACACTATGGAAGTAAGAAATCTTAAAATAATTTTCCTCTTCATGTCAGTGTCATCTCTTTTTTTGTCACAATAGTCTTAATCTTTCTCAAAATAAAGATGTCTGCTTGTTTTCATCTTGCTATTGTAATTTTCTTTGCCTTTCCATGATACCCAAAATGTTTTTTTAGGACAGTGGCAATTATTGTACTTCTTCAGCCCGAGGATAAGAAATGGAAGAATTATGTTAACAGTACATTTTCACTTCTAGTAGTTCAGGAGATTTCTGAGGCTGTTCTTTTCCCTCCTGACGAATGCTGGGGCTAAATGGATAGTGAAGTCTTTCTTTTATAGATAAAATAAGTGCATCATACGTGTCAGCATTTTAAAACTTATTTATCTGTTAGCTGTTTGTTTTGCCTTTGTACACTGTTTGTGATGTTGGATTCGGTATGAATGTTTCATTTTTATTGTATCCTTTTCTAATAAGGGGAAGCTTCATGACCCTGATGGTATGGGAATTATTCCAAGAATAGTGCAAGATATTTTTAATTACATTTACTCTATGGATGAGAATCTTGAGTTTCATATTAAGGTAAGCTTTTCCTCATTACTTACTTAATCTATATTAAAATTGGAAGTAGCCTGTGGTTAAATGGATGTTCTGTATATGTTTCAAATGCCTGTAATTTGGAAATGTGATAATGTGATTTATTTCTGATGTAACTGACTGTTCTTAAGAATTATGCGAACACTTTAATTGTATTTCTGTTAAGTATTGATGTTAGCTATCCTGATAACTTATAGCAGTGCTGATAGTGTTTGAAGCTCTTAATAAGAGTTTTTTCTTATTAAGCGTGTATTTTAGTTCAGCCTTAAGGACTTGAGCTAGATGTGTTCCTATGTGGGAGGTTGCAGTAATCAAGCTGATCCTTGTGATCAAAAAGCAAAGCAATTTTGCTTTCTGATGCTGTATCTTTATTCCCCTTTCCACTTTTAGGTGTCATATTTTGAAATATACTTGGATAAAATAAGGGACCTTTTGGATGGTAAGCCTTTTATTTATATTGAACATGAAAAATAAATTTTTTTGGAGAGAGATATTAAAAACGAATCTTATGATATTAAGATAGGTATGCAGTATGCTAATCTATAATAAGGATACATCAAAATGCGAAAGCGTGGAGATAATTTTTATGATACTACTAAAGCTGCAGTAGTGGTTATTTCATGTGTATGTACATAAAAAAGCATTGCTGAGAAATAACATCTGTGACTTGAATGTGTGTTGTACACAGCTCATTCAGTTTGCAAAGAAATCATATATACCTTAGCTTTAGAACTTTTTCTCTTCCAGTTTCAAAGACCAATCTTTCTGTTCATGAGGACAAAAATAGAGTTCCCTATGTAAAGGTGAGCATCAATCTGATACGCTTTTATCTTGCACCTCTCTAGTGTACACCATTTACTTCTGGCTTGTTGTTGTGGTGATGTTTTGCCTATGTTTTTGGTTTTTTGTTTGTGTTTTTTTGTTTTTTTTTTTAAAAAAGGGTTGCACAGAGCGTTTTGTATGTAGTCCGGAAGAAGTTATGGATACTATAGACGAAGGAAAATCAAACCGGCATGTAGCAGTTACAAGTAAGTATCATCTTTCATCTCCTTCTGTGCTTTATCAGTTTGCTTCTGGTATGCTTTAAAAATAAAAAAAAAAAAAAAGAGAGAAAAAGGAAAGATGAGGTGCATGCAAAATAATACTTCTTAGCAACCGAAGTGACTATCAGAACTCGCTGAGATTGTCAAGTTTCACAATCTTCCTGTGTCTAGTTCTTTATTCAGGAAAAGAAAGAATATACAGTCATCGGGAAAATAAAAGCTTTTTCTTCTCGGTTTTTTTGGTTAAGGATTGAAAAGAAAAATATGATGTTCCTTTTAAGGAATGACTCAGTCCTGCACTTCCACTTCATTGATCCTAGATAGTAAGGTTCTGAAGTGGGAACCAGACTAACGGAGGAAATAGCAGAAATTTGGATGGAAGAATATTGTTCTGTGTTGAGTTGCATCTGTGGCATCAATGAGCTGGTCCTTTAAGGCTTGTGAGGGAAGTATCTTTAAAAGGAAGAAGAAATAGGCAGATGCTCTCAATCAGCTTGCAGTCAGCTTAAATTTTGTTACTGAATTAAAATCTGTCTTTAAATTGAATGTCTTGTTTATTCTGCATGTTTCACAGCAGAGGGGACAGTAGTTATTTAAATGAGAAAGGGCTGAAAGGCCATGGCCATCTAGTTCAAGTTTTCGCAGTAGGATAAAATGTGATGCATTGTAAGTCTACCCAAAATATATATGTTCTGGTATCAGAATGTAAATGTGCTTCCATTCTAATAAAGTAAATTGTGAATACATAGTTGACAGGCTAGCAGATCTTATTGGTGAGCCCAAGGGAAACTAGATCTTTTTTATTCAATTAAATGATACTTCTGGGTTTGCTGCCTCTAGTTTTATTGTCATTGAGAAATTACTCTATACCACTTCATTACCTTTAGATCTGTCTCTTCAATGTGGGAAGACGCTGTTTTGTTAAATTAGTTTGGCTGTACGATTATTTTTGACAATTGATATATTTTGGATTATAGATATGAATGAACACAGCTCCCGAAGTCATAGTATTTTTCTTATTAATGTAAAACAAGAGAATACTCAAACAGAACAGAAACTAAGTGGAAAACTTTACCTTGTGGACTTGGCAGGTAGTGAAAAGGTAACTCTAAATTTCTTTTCTGCTCCAAAAAAACTCTGGTTATTATTTACAGTCAAATATTTTACATTAGTGTAATACTGATTGTCCAGTTGTCATCCCTGACGTGTTTTCATTTTTACTTTGGAATATGCTTTCTGAATCCTAGTCTGGGTTGGCTGTTAATACTACCTCTTTAAACTGCTCTGCATTTCTGCAGTGAGGGTTTGTAAATAGGGAATAGGGTGGGGAAATAGGCTAGAGTTCAGTCTTGGTATCTGTGAGAGCAAAGTGTACAGGTATCTCAGCTAGCCAGGTACTGGACTAGAGTGAGTTGTATGGATGTGGAATACCTGAATTTTCTTATGTAATGGTATCAAGTTTCTTAATTTGAAATTCTGAATAACATTGTTTAAAATGGCAGCTTGCTTTCCTCTGTCAGTGACTTAAAGCAACGAAGGAAAGATGTACCAATTTGCTTATTCTGTATCATTTACAGACTGCAGTCAGCCTTTTAAGAGCTGGACTTTTGACATTCTTTTCATCTTTGCTTCTGGGTTTATCCCTGTCTTTTCTCCAGTTTTTTTCAGTCCTTTCTGCTTGCTGTTGTCTTTCCTTGTGTAGTTGTTCTCTGACCTATTGTTGTCTTTATTCCTGTGTTTTTTCTGAAATGTGTTTCTTAGTAATGGTCTTTTTTTTCTTCTTTAATGAGTATGAAACTAGAAGAGTTTAAGTGAGAAAAAAGTTAAAAGTAAAGGGCTGGTTGCAGGCCTCATTTCACTGTAGTTTTTTTCCTTTCACTTTTTATTTCAAACTTTGCTTTTGTGTTTCCCTAGGATTTTTTTTAAATACTTGAGGTTTTCTGATTCCTTGTTTTGGGTTGGTTTAAACATAGGCAAATAGAATTGCTTAGCTGTAGTCATGAGTGCAGCTTGGGGAGAACAGTAAAGGGAGGGTTGTAAGTCAAATTCAGCCCTTGAGGCAGAAGAGCTAAGGTAAATATAACGGTGTCAGGGTAAATTTTTGTCACATTTCTGCTGATATCTATGTACATTTCTAGAGCATTCATGCAGGTCATATTCAGTGTCTAAAATCTGTTCTCACGAATTCTTGCTAGTAAAGACGCTGGTATATTTTTCTGAGTGGGTGGTGTGTCTTTTGGGGTTTGATATGGGGGTTTAGTTTTGGTGTTCTGGGGTTTGGGTTTTTTTTCTTGTTTGTTTTGAGGTAACTTGTTTGTTTGTTTTTAAGGATGACCTGTGGACAAACTATTGATAAAGGTTATTTCCTTTTAAGGAATTCAAACTTTCTGACAAACTTCAAACAGCTTTTGAAGTTTGACAGAAGTTTGTAACTATACACTTACCTTCTATAAGAAGGCATACTTTGCATGTAGAATATGTAGTTTAAAAAATCAGAAACATCTTCAAACACTGAGTTTTGAATGAAAAATAGATGGAGAATCAGGAAAAGAGTGAGGAAGAGTTTGCTTTTTTTAATCCAACTTGCTTATGAGTACTTCATAAAGTCAGGGAGACTGGCTTGATTACTTAAGACTTACATTGCATGTGGAAGGTGACTTTTGAAGATGCATTTAGTAATTTACTGCAATATTGTATAGGTTAGTAAAACTGGAGCAGAAGGTGCTGTGCTGGATGAGGCCAAGAACATCAACAAGTCATTGTCTGCTCTTGGAAATGTCATCTCAGCTTTGGCTGAAAGCAGTGTAAGTACTCTTGTATTTTTATACTTCCAGGTTAAAGGCTTGCGTCTCTGAACATGATATTATGAAGGAACACTGTACTAATCTCAGATACGCACCGAGTCTTTGAAAGTAATCCAGTTGCATCAACACATTGCAAATAGCCGTTAGTCTTGTCCTGTGTTGACATTGATGATCAGTAAAGTTACATTTAATGTTGAGGGATCTAAGCATCATACTGAAAGTTTTCTTGTGCTTTAAAAGCTACCAGGCATAGAAGTACAATTTTATATCCTCCCATGTGTGTTCCTTCTTATGATTTATAAACTAAAGTAGAACTTAATGTCTTTCTAATGAAGTTATATATAACAAAAGCTTAGTTCTTATCTTGACAAATTAAATGTGTCTGAAAAAATGTGACTGATTCATTTAACCATTTTCTTGATAGACGTATGTTCCATATCGTGATAGCAAAATGACCAGAATCCTTCAAGATTCACTAGGGGGTAATTGCAGAACCACTATTGTTATTTGCTGCTCTCCATCATCGTACAATGAATCTGAAACTAAATCTACTCTTCTCTTTGGCCAAAGGTGAGTAAATGACTTACTATTTTGTAAATGACTTAATATTTTGTACTTACTATGCTCAAAAATAAATACAGAATGAGAAATAAGTTACTCTGTTAAGATTCTTAAACCAAGTTAATTAGACTGTTTCTTTCTGTAATTCTTCAGTGCATGTGTGATGAAGTGTTGTGATCTTTCTTATCTCATACTGTATAAAAAAATCTTATTACATCATCTGCTCTGTTTTCTGTATCTAGCATTCCAGTACCACTTAAGTTAATACTTCTACATTCCTGTGTCATTTGTAATTGAATTTATAAGTACCCATTTCAAATTTGGTATTTTGTTAGGTATCTCTTCTTTACCACTCTATTATTAGTGCTTCATCATCATTCTCCAGTTCCTGACCGCTAGATTTAACCAGTTAATTTACTGGAACACATTGCAGGAACTGTCAGCATTTTACTTGGCTCATCTGGTTATTGATGTTAGTGTACCTAAGTAACTGTTAGTGTAACTAACTAAGTGGAAGCACTTTAGTTCAACAAGATAGTTTTTACTGGTCTTTTCAGAGAAATTGTTTATTATGGAAAGTCAACTAGATGACTTCAGAAGTTCTTAAAAACCTGCAGAATATGGGTAATTAGTGGTTGTGGAGTAATGACTGCGCTCTGCAACAGTGGAGGTTTATCGGTTTCCTTTTAGAATCTAGGAGATCTTTTTCCCTTCCTCTAAGTATTTCTTGAATGACCTGTTGAAAAATGCCTTCCAGGCATAGCTCTGTAGTTTTTTTGTCTTGTGCTCTTGACTTCTTCAGGAGTTAACAGAGTACTCTTCTATCTCAGCCACTGTAGTTAGTCTGGTATATTAATTCAACTTTCTAGGGATTGAACCTTCAACCTTCTATATTGAAACCCTCAGCTTGTAGTAACTGAAGCCTATGTAAATATCACGTAACTTAGTAGAAAATCATGTGCTTTTTGGTAGTCATCAGCCCCAGTAAGGCCTTGCAGAAAGGTGCCTATAGGAATTGTAATGGGGGGAGAAGATTTCAGACTACCATTAAGCTTATTACCACTTCTAATCTTTGGTGTGGGGAATTTGTTAGCAGGAGACTGTATAGAAAAATTACTGAGGTAAGTGAGGTATGGCACTAAAGTACAACCTGTATGTTGACTTCATGAATATATGTTCTAGTGTCTGTAGTTTCATCTCCAAACCTAAGGTCTTTGAATGAGATTCACCTGACTGAACGTAGACAGTCACATCTGAACCTTCTAGCTTGTAACACCTTTTTGGTTAATGGGAGATCTAAGAACTTCATGGATTTTTAGGTTAAAATGAGCTGCTGCTTAAATAAGCTACCATCGTTCATACCCTGAAGGTACTATGCTTTCCAATGGAGAAATGTTTGCTTTGCTCAAAGCTGTGAACTACTATCCTGATTAGAATCCTTCCAGGTGAAAATAAGTGGCTTTTTTTTTTTCCAAACTCAACCAGCTTGAGATATTTCAGCCTTCCCAAAGTTTATTTTATCACTCTGTCCGTTAACAGTTATATCAGTCTAACTGAAAGAATAGTGAGTTGACAAGGAATAGAAATAAGCTTTTTGGAAGAGGTGGGGGTGTTTGCACTTTCACTAGTGTTCTGTAGAAACTTTGTTAAATAGCCTTTACTTCCTTTGTTTAAAAATGAAGTTTCAGATCTTTTTGCTTTTTCTGTGCAGAGCAAAGACCATTAAGAACACAGTCTGTGTCAATGTGGAGCTCACTGCAGAACAGTGGAAGAAAAAGTATGAGAAAGAAAAAGAGAAAAACAAGACTCTGCGTAACACCATACAGTGGCTAGAAAATGAACTCAACAGGTGGCGGAACGGTGAGAAGCAGTTAGACTTTTATTCTGCCAATTTTAAGCAAGACGACAGACACTGAATAGTCTTCTGGATAGTAAAAGTAAAAGGACTATGCAAGACAGTAATAAGAATATTAAAGCCAGGATATTAAGTTGACATTGGAACTTCATATTTTTCACTGTATTGCAACTGGAACAACGTCACGTAATCACTTAATGGCACAGATGTCTGCAAGTGTATTGATGTTAGGCTGATCAAGACTGGGTTTTCTAGCAGACCTAGAGTTACATACATTCTAAAAAAAATTATTCTGGGGGAGAAAGAATGATATTAATTGCAAATGCAGAAAATAAGTAAAATATTTCCTATGGTTCAGTTTTCCAATTCAAATTAATATCATAAGATCTTGTCCTGGTTTAAAACTCAGACAGGTTAATAAGCAAAAAACCCACCCAAACCGCCAAAATTGCTGACAGCACAGAATGTGTGCCCATTCCTTCTTCCTGAATAATTAACTTCTTATCATTTTCAAGTGTTGGAGAAAATGCAAGTTAAATATGAAGCCTTAAATTCAGGGGAGGTGGAATGTGGGTCATATTAACAAATGTATTCTGGAATTTGGCAGCTATAGAAGATGATCTTGCAGTCTTGTAGACAAGTGCACATATCTTGATGTAAATCTGAGAAAAATGAGCTTACTGAAGTTTAATACATGTGGGTTTCTGTTTTGTTTGTTTTTTCCTTTCTGGTTGGTTGTGTGTATGTTCGGGTTTTGTGTGGTTTTGTTTTGTTGTTTTTTTTTTTCTTGGTTGGGGCTTTTTTTGTTAGTTATTAAAAGTCTTCTATCGAGACGGCATGAGGGCACACCTGAAATGTTCAGTATCTTGTGTCAACATTCTGAAAGAACTACACTTGAGTGTTGGAAAGAGCCCCAAGGAGAGCATAAAATAGTCTGTAATAAGGCACTAAAGAATTTAGTTTCGTTTACCAGAGAAGTGCCTTGATAAGCATGTGGTATTTTTTCTACATAATGTTAGTAAAGTGTTCTCATCAGAAAAGGTTTAATGAACATAAAAGGGTAAAAGTGTAACTGAAAAAAAAAATTAAATTAGAAACAAAGCAGTTCAAAAGTAAATATGGTTACCTAGCAAAATAGACTGCCAAGGGAAAAGAAAGGATTTTCTGTCTTTGGGGCAACTTAGGTGCGTTTCCAGAAGATAGAGTTTGAGATTTGGAGCTCATGGCAGAGTAACTGCATGAAATATAATGTTCTGTGGTAAGCGGGAGATAGTTTGGGTGATCTACTGGTTGATTTTTTTTTACCATCTAATCACATGAACTCGATTGCTTGTTGAACGTGGAGCACTACTGTTAGTAGGGACTATGTAATAATTCTCAAGGCTAACTTTATGGAAGATACCACATGGCTGACCATACTAAAACTGAGTATATTCTTTTCTTTAAGGGGAAACTGTGCCAGTTGATGAACAGTTTGACAAGGAGAAGGCCAACTTGGAAGCTTTTGCAGTGGATAAGGATATTACTGTTGTTAATGATAAGCCAGCTACCACAATTGGTGTAACTGGCAATTTCACTGATGCTGAGAGAAGAAAATGTGAGGAAGAAATTGCCAAACTATACAAACAACTGGATGACAAGGTGTGCCATTCTTATTTTTTGTAAGACCTCTTGGAAATATATCTTGAACTACATTATATAATATTTAATTTGACAGTCTTCATTTGTTAATACAGCTTGCTTAAGTATTTGCTGGGAGTGCCTGCTCCAGTTCTGAAGCTGTGATTAAGAGAAATCGAAATTGTCTTGTCTGATGCTACTAAAAAAAAAAGTCCTGAAAAGTAAAGCATCAGTACGTAGGAAAAAAAAAAGATGAAAGTTAGGAAGGAAAAGTTAATGAAAATCTTGAGTGGTATTTTTGGGTATAGAACGTTCTCGACTTTTGGAACAATACTGTACCAGAAAGAGGAAAATAATGAGAAAGCAGGGATATGTGTAATTTGAAAACAGCAGGTGTTTTCCTTGCATGTTACACGTATTTTATTTGAACATAATTTTAAATTAAAGCAATAGTACTAAATTTGGAGAGGAAAAAATCCTTTAGTTAAACCTTAATTCTTTCTTGGAAGTTAGAACAACTTGGAGAAAACTTACAAAAGCTCACGTGTAGGAGTTTTGTCTTTGAAGCATGGTGTTTTACACGTATGTGCCAGGCAAAGAGCCTAATGGATAAGCCACTGAAATCAAAAGGTTTACTTTTATTGCTTTCAGTTGTGTAATTGTCTCAGAATATGGAAAAGTTAAATATCTAACATCTACTGTCTCTTGGATTATTTTTTGAGTGGTATTTATCAGTTTATTGAACACAGTCTTACTTGAACTGCAGGATGAAGAAATTAATCAGCAGAGCCAGCTAGTAGAAAAACTGAAAACACAAATGTTGGATCAGGAAGAGGTAAGTTTCACTCTTGCATCTTTATTTTTATTTGTCTTTCCTTTAAAGAAATTTGAGATGTTGTTGTGATTAGGTCACAGTTTATGACTAGGGAGTAGGACAGCTTACTACTTTGCAATAGTTCTCTTGATCTAAACGTTCTGCCTATTCATTCCCTCCAGTTACTCTGTACTAATGGCTAAACTTAAACCAGTTTCCTTGAACCTTAAGTATCCATGAAGACTGAAGGAATTGAAATGTTTTATGCAAAGATAACGGCAGTTGTTTTCCCCATGCAAAGTTAGCAGTTTGTCAAAACTGAATATACCTTGATTTACTTTAAGAAATCCATTTCAGAGTTTACTCATGGTCAGTTGCTGTACAGAGAGAGGAGGGGAGGGAAATGTAATGGCCTATAATGAAAAATGAAGCATAGAATCATAGAATAGTTAGGGTTGGAAAGGACCTTAAGATCATCTAGTTCCAACCCCCCTGCCATGAGCAGGGACACCACACACTAAACTATGTCGCCCAAGGCTCTGTCCAGACTGGCCTTAAACACCTCCAGGGTTGGAGCATTCACAACTTCCTTGGGCAACCTATTCCAGTGCCTCACCACCCTCACTGCGAAGAACTTCTTCCTTATATCTAACCTAAAGTTCCCCTCTTTAAGTTTAAACCCATTCCCCCTTGTCCTACCACTAGAGTCCCTAATGAAAAGTCCCTCCCCAGCATCCTTGTAGGCCCCCTTCAGCCATACTTGCTAGAATATTCAAATGATTTGTGCATACGTTACCAGTGATGTAACTTAATTAGATAGGGAAAACACCTATTAATAATGAAATTGTTAATTTCCTTTAGCCAAGATACTAGAAAAAAGAATTCTGTCTAGCACAAAGATTAAAAAATTATAATTACTTTGTACATGGCAAGAAAAAAATGGGTCGAGGACTTGGGAAGTTGGAGCTACTGTTTAATCTTATTTAAATAAATTAATCTGCCTCTTTAACACCTATTCCCTTTGTCTAGTTATTCCTGAGGACCCAGTGGTTAAAATGCTGAAAGTTTAGTCCCTAGCCTGTTGACAGTTTCAGCCTCATGAGTAGTGTGCAGTGGCTTTTTTGAGAACTTGCAGTATTCCATTTCCGGTTGCTGTCCTTATGTGTCTTGATTTGTAATAACTTCCATTTTGAAAATACTTAATATAGGTGATAAATGTAATTGTTTGTGATACTCATTGTACCTCTCCTTGGCATCCTTACTGCATGCTGCTAGATACTAAAAATGTAGGTATAAATTATTGCAGTAGCTACAAGCATTAATAAGATTAAATTTACACATAGGATTTTCGAGATTATTATCTGTTGTAATTTTATACGAATCTCTATCAATGTTGCAGCTTCTAGCATCTACCAGACGGGACCAAGACAACCTGCAAGCAGAGCTGAATCGCCTTCAGGCTGAAAATGATGCCTCTAAAGAGGAAGTGAAAGAGGTGTTACAAGCCCTTGAAGAATTAGCTGTCAATTATGATCAGAAGTCTCAGGAAGTAGAAGATAAGGCAAAGGAATATGAACTGCTTAGTGATGAACTCAATCAAAAATCGGTATGAAAATGGCATAAGAAATGACTGACAGTCTCCAGTATAACTTTTCTTGCCTTACCTGGATTTCTTGCTTGAAGTCATTTAAAGGTTTTTCACAAGGGAAAATGGGAGCTTAAGTCTAAAACTCCTTTATTTTTAGCAAAGGATGATTTTTTAAAAATTCTTTGTTGTTTTTTTTGTTGGTTTTTTGTTTTGTTTTTTTTTTTTTAAACAGTAAGCTTGAGAAAAATGCATAGTGAATGTTGACATTGATAGCTATCATTTTTTTAGCACCTGTAGCATTTTACTGCCTGAAGGGTATTCAGAAAAATCCTAGATATCGGAAGTTAACACTTTCATTACATGCAGGTGATCTGACTCAGTTTTCTTTGTCTTTCTGGTGCAGTTTGGGTAATCCTAACTTAAGAATCTGCTCCTTCCAATCTTGAAATTGCAGTGAACACGCTACAGCTTTTCTTGAAAGGAATGTGTATTTGCATGCTGCATTTATGGCACCTAAAATACCTTAATCTTGATGCCTTCAAAAATAGGCTGTTTATTGTACTTTCTGAAAGGAGTAGTCCTGAACATTGAGGACATATTCCAAAAGATTGCTCCGGTTAAAATACAGATGCAGCACTGGTCCCACAGGATGAATACCTTATACTTCCTTACATACCTGCATAGTTTCTGAATTGACTGACAGTTTTGGTAGCCAATTATTTGGCAAACTTTGGTCAGTTTTAAAAAGTTAATACACTACCCACTATTCTAAAATTCTAAGTACTGGAAAGTATCAGCGTGTTTGTTGGCATTTGCAGACAGAATATGTGATGGCACAAGCCTCTTGAACTCTTGAGTGAGTCTGGGTCTCCCTAGTGAGTGTGGCTTTCAATTTTCAGTTAGTAAGATTTGATTAGGTAGAACACTGGCATTAAAGTGATGTTGATGAGATCATGAAACTTCTCTTTAAACTTCTAAGTATTTTGAGCTATGTAATCTTCATTGGTAACTTACATCACTTGAAGGTTGGCTGAAAGTCAGATCCCTGATCTTACAAGCAGCATTTAAAACTTGGTGGAACAGGCTAGCTGTATGTGTGTATCATAATGAAGTGTGGTTTGATTCTTTTTTTTTTTTTTTTTTTTTTTTTTCTTCATGGTGGTGGTTGTTTATTTGCATTGTTGGTTTTAACTAGTTTATAGATAGTCAAATGATTCTAGATACTACAACTGACATCCATTGAGTATCATGAATAACTCAATCCTCAAGAAAACAACAACTGTTCTGAGATGTAGTAAAATGAAGGCATTTCAGTGTTCTCAGTCTGTCATAGCTAAATCATGCAGTAACCATCCTTTGGTATCATCACTGGCTGAAACTTTCCTGCTGTAAAACTTCTGGCATTTTTTTAAAAACTGGAGAACAAAGAGCACACAGCTTCTGAGTATGCAAACTTCTCAGCTGCAGCCATTGCAACCACAGCAGCTCAAAAACCGCTCTAGAGTAAGCATAGTGCATATGAATTCTCAGAACTGAGTGTCATTTTGTGATTGAAAAGTAGGAAAGAGTTAAGAGCTCTGCAGGAAAGGGTGAAATGATTCTCCTTTGGCAAAATATAGTGAAAAGTGTTGGACTTGCTCTCCATGTACCTTTTCCTTAAAAAAAAAAAAAAAAAAAAAGCAATTCTTCAATATTTAGCTATATATAACTGCTGTTAAACAATGTTGTCATTTTTTGTTGCAGAGTTATAAGATTATATTTTGTGAGATGAAGGCCTCTGTCTCCAGCACTTGACAGTATTTCTTCTGAAAGAAATGTACTCTAGGACTTCTAAATTTTTACTATATGGTATATTCACATACATTGATACCAGACTGGTTTTAGACATGAAAACGGGACATTTCACTAGGCAGCCACATGTTGCTGTATTTAAATAGTATGAAACTAGTTCTAAATACAAGAGTGTGTTTTGCTTATTGAAATGTAATTTCTTTCTTTCTGTAGGTCACTCTAGCCAGTATAGATGCAGAGCTTCAGAAACTTAAAGAAATGACCAACCATCAGAAGAAACGAGCAACAGAAATGATGGCCTCCTTACTAAAAGATCTTGCAGAGATAGGAATTGCAGTAGGAAATAATGATGTCAAGGTAAAGATTAGTCAGTGCAATTTTTAATGCCATGTATTACATACATTGTGGATACTGTGGGGTGAGTTTTCTTAGTATGGCAAAAACCACCATAGGAAGCCTCATGTATACTAATGGTTTGGGCATAAGCTTATCCATTGCTTATGCTCTGACTTAATCGGGTCCCAGACAGAATGTGATTATGCAAAGACACGAGCAGGTATGATATTTTTTCTGAAGTAGTGGTTTCATTCATATTATTAAATTGCCGTATGAAGTGGTCATAATCAACAGCATCACCTTGGAGATCTAATGCTGACCTACCGTGGCAATTGGGATGATACTTACATTAAAAACAGAATGAGAAACTGAAATGAAGTTAAAACTAAAGATCACTGTAGGACAAGAATGTAAGCAGTGTTAGAAATCTATAGTGAACCGTATTTCCCTCTTCATGTGACTCATTACCTTCGTGCAAACTGCTGAATAATCTATCTGAAAAAGTTACATTTTTGTGTTTAAAAGCTCTGTCAGTTAAGGCTGGGGATGGATGTGTGTTGGGCACTAAGTTGCTTCAGCTTGCCTTTAATTTGTTTTCATTATCTGAGCTTTCTAAATGTGCCATTCCACACTTTCCAGCAGCCTGAGGGAACTGGCATGATAGATGAAGAATTCACAGTTGCGAGACTGTACATTAGCAAAATGAAATCGGAAGTAAAAACAATGGTAAAACGTTGCAAACAGTTAGAAGGCACACAGACTGAAAGCAATAAGAAAATGGAAGAAAACGAAAAGGAGTTAGCTGCCTGTCAGCTCCGTATCTCACAGGTAAATGTTTCTTTACAATACACTTTCTGAATGTCCTTGGGAATTCATTAACCTGCTGGGGAAAAGAAGAATGTTGCAGTTTCTTTTTGATACCTAACAAAGTATATTATGAGCGATCAGCCGTAAGATTCTCTTCATTTTGGATGCTTCTGAGTAATTGTGTGACAGGAGGTCAGGATTTCTGCAGTATGTCTGTAGCCTGAGAATGTTTTGTGGAACTTGTATTAAATAGTAGGGTCCACATGTTCTCCATCACAGGTTTCTTTACAAACACAAGTCTTACAGAAGCAGTGGCTAGTGAGCACTCTGCCTACTAATAGAGCAAGTTGGAAGTGGGAGAGGTAGCAACAGCGCAGTAAAATTAGAGTAGGCTTGCACAGCGCATTGAATTTACTTCTAATGCAACAAAGGCCATTTTAATGCAATTGTTAGAAAAAATCAATAATGTGATTTCTAACAGCTCTGAAAATTGTGAGCTACATGTGCAATTAATTTTCTATGTTTTGTTTTACATACAGGTGGTCATCATTTTTTTTTTTTTTTTTTTTTTAAACTGGGAGATGTATATTACAGTGCCCTCCTCTAAACACAGTGGGCTGCTCTTGCCTCTGATAATACTTAACATTAAAATATCCCTTCTCCCAGTCAAAACTGTATTCCATTTCTGTCCAGAATAAAGCCATTATCTTACAGGCTGCATCACAGACCTACTTGAATAGTCATATATGTAAAGTTTAATGGGTATTATTTTTGTTTTGAGATCAAGTTATTTGTTTAAATATAAACTGTTCATGCAGATATAATTCTATGATACCTAGTTCCAAAGTAAATGAATCTTTCCATTCTCAAGCATGAAGCAAAGATCAAGTCATTGACTGAGTACCTTCAGAATGTGGAACAGAAAAAGAGGCAACTGGAAGAGTCTGTGGATTCTCTTAGTGAAGAATTAGTTCAGCTCCGAGCACAGGGTAGGAATTACCTCCTTACACCCTACCCACCACCATCTTTAAAGTATATAATGATAAATAGGCAATTGTTCTGTTCAGATTGAAGGGAGTATATATATATATAAAGTGGCTTTTTGCTTGAGAATGAATCAATCATATAGAATTAATCAGTGAGAAAATATTTGATTTTGGGAAGAACTGCTATGGATAAGGTTAAATTAAAGATGCTATTGATTTAGTTAATCTTTGTGGTGGGAGGGGACTTTTTCCCAATTTTAAGGCATTGGGAAGGGGGAATGAGCTCCATCTTCCCTGTGATAGCCTAATTACCTGTTTTCTCTCCTCTATCCCTACTAGAAAAAGTCCATGAGATGGAAAAAGAACACTTAAATAAGGTTCAAACTGCAAATGAAGTCAAGGTAAGTTAATTTCATTGCGTTTTGGGGGTTGGGTTTTGGTGGGGTTTTTTTGTTTGTTTGTTTTTTTGGTGGCTTTTTGTTTTTTTTTTTTTTTTTTTTTTTTTTTTAGTTTTAAGTATGGCAACTTCTTAAAGCATATAATACATACTGTTTTTTCTAATAGCAAGCTGTGGAACAGCAGATTCAGAGCCATCGTGAGACGCATCAGAAACAAATCAGTAGCCTAAGAGATGAAGTTGATGCAAAGGAGAAACTTATCACTGAACTTCAAGAGTAAGTAACTGTCATTATTTTAGAAGTGCCGAATGTCTCTGGGCTGTGTGAGTATAGAAGCACAGTATAGTGGGAAGGAGTGTGGAAGGCATACTCCTCCAGCAGTCTCTTTCTAACTTGTGTTGCTTTACTGAATGTGATATCTGACAGGTTCAACTGAGACATATATATAAATAAATAAATAAAATACGATTTACTTTCTGTGTTCAGCCAAAACCAGAAGATGATGCTTGAACAGGAACGTCTTAGAGTTGAGCATGAGAAGTTGAAAGCAACTGATCAGGAGAAAAGTAGAAAACTGCATGAACTTACGTAAGTGATAATAGTGCACAAAACAAATGTGTGTGGGAACACCGACATCTTAAAAACAAGTGACCTAATAGGATGAAGGGCTTCCACTGTATGACATACCTGTTAAAGAGAGAACCTTTGCACTGCCCTCATATTTAAAATTGGAAGTAAAACTATGAGGGCTAGAAAATGGATAGAATGCTGAGATATTCTTTAGAGTATTTTATTACCTCAAATGTTCAGTGATTTAGCTGTGAACTAGTAGTGGAACTGGCCAAGTGAGGAGAAATTTCAAGAGGAAAAGAAGGCTTTTGGCTACTTAACAGGAATGCTTCATTTTTGTGCAGTGCCTGGCCCTCCTAATCTGACCTTGAATCATAAAAAGTCCACATTCCTTTCATCTGTCCTGTCATCTGAGTAATTGAACTGCTTTGTAATTCAGAGAGAGAACATTAGCAGTGCAATAAATGCTTTCACAGTAGGAAGACAGAAGCTCTGTGAAATTATAATCATTAGGCTATATTCCTGTAAACTGAGATTGGTTTTCATGAGGCTAGCATTGGCAGCTGCGTTGGGGTGGGGTGGTAAGAACAAAACAAAGAAAAGGTTCTTAATCTCTCATGGGATACTTGTCATCTCAGCTGGTCAGAGCTAAGAACATGTGTAGGGCAAGATCTCCCCTCATATTCATCTAGGACCTGCATCTGAGAGTCTTTCTTTACCTGCTCTAGAAACTTACAGTTTGTGCATCTGAAGGTACTTATTTGTATTCCTTAAAAGTACTTCCATCTCTTTCTCCTGCAACTCACTTACTCCCACCCCACTCCACATGGATTTGTGAGGGTCATATCATCTACTGGCTACATCTTTAGCTGAGGGCTTCAACTGAAGGATATTTTTCATTTGTACCATATAGTGTTCATCACTCGGGTCTCCTGAAACATTAAAACTACCAGTTTTGTTCAGGTGTTCCAGAATGAATTTATTCTTTTTTAGGGTTATGCAGGACAGACGGGAACAAGCAAGGCAAGATTTAAAGGGTTTGGAAGAGACTGTGGTAAGATAGAGTATATTCCAAAACAAATATTTGTTGGGTTTGTTGGTTTTGTTTTGGGTTTTTTTCCTTTCAGAGTTTTTTTTGTGGGGTTTTGTTTTGGGTTTTTTTGCTTGTTTGTTTGTTTTTTAATTCATTGTCCTTAATTGTAGGCAAAAGAACTTCAGACTCTTCACAATCTCCGGAAGCTGTTTGTTCAAGATCTGGCTACTAGAGTGAAAAAGGTAATGAGGTGCTGTAGCAAAACTTGGTGTTTCTGAGAACGCTACATAAATTTCAGTGTGGAACTAAACTGGAATCGATGTTGATGCAGTGTAATTTTTCTGGCTTGATCTTAATATGCAAGTTCAGATTTGTACTCGGCCTTCTCTCTCCCTCCCCATGCCTTTGTTACCACAGAGTGCTGAGATTGATTCAGATGATACAGGAGGCAGTGCTGCGCAAAAACAGAAGATCTCCTTCCTTGAGAATAATCTTGAACAGCTTACGAAGGTTCACAAGCAGGTACAAGGAAGCTTAATTTCAAGTTCTAATTAAACCCAAACTACTCTAGGTGCTTTATAATAAAGTAACCGAATGCATATTGGTCATAAAGTAACATTTATAATTAAATACTTCTATATCTTGACTATGTCTCTTGATAAAAAACAGTAGGCTAAAGTTTTCCTGTAAAGTAAACTAATAGCTAAAAGTACATGTAGGCAAGTAACAAAATAGCTGCTTTTAAACTGAAGAAGATCCAAGTTAGCATTTAGAGTTGGTATCAGTCTTGGGGATGTCTGACTGAAGAATGTAGGCATTAAGTGCCTATGTTGGGTAGCACGTTCTTCCACAATAACTGATTTTCAAATGACAAACTTACTGGTGAACTATTAGATTTACTAAAAGCTTAGGCAAAAATAATACAGTAGCCCTACTGCTAGGGGTGAGAGGATGTTTGGTTGAAGAGAGATAGAGATACCAAGAAAATAATTCTGGTTTTATAGCTGGTACGTGACAATGCAGATCTTCGCTGCGAACTTCCTAAGCTGGAGAAGCGACTTAGAGCTACAGCTGAAAGAGTTAAAGCTTTGGAGTCTGCACTGAAGGAAGCCAAAGAGAATGCTTCTCGTGATCGCAAACGGTATCAGCAAGAAGTAGATCGTATAAAGGAAGCTGTAAGATCCAAGAATATGGCCAGGAGAGGACATTCTGCGCAAATAGGTTAGTAAAGAATCACATGCCCCTAAAGTTTCATCTGTCTTTTTTTTTTTTTTTTTAATCTGTGTGCATGTGTGCATCTTTCAGTGTTAGTTGGATTGGAACTGCATGCATGAACGTGATCTGGTTTTTATCATAGAATGGTTTGGGCTGGAAAGGACCTAAAGATCATCTAGTTCCAACCCCCCTGCCCTGGGCAGAGACACTTCTTAGACCAGGTTGCTCAAGGCCTTGTCCAACTTGGCCTTTGAACGCTGCCAGGAATGGATCATTAAAACTTCCTTGGGCAGCCTGTTCCAGTGCCTCACCGCTCACAGTAAAGAACTTCCTTATATCCAACCTAAGTCTCACCTGTTTAAGTTTGAAGCCCTTGCCTCTTGTCCTATTGTTACAGTCCCTGATGAAGAGTCCCACTCCAGCATCCTTGTAGGCCCCCTTTGGGTATGGAGTTATATTTTGGTTAATATTGTAAGTATGTGTGGATAGTGGTGTATGGTTGTTTGTGTTTTGTGTTTTGTTTATTTTAAATGGGTCTCTTCCTGGTAGCTGGATTTTTTTACACGCTGAGAAAGGCTTATGAGCCTAGAATTCTAGCCTGAATGTGTTCCATTTCCTAGAACAAAACAATACACTGAATGCGAGTCTGAAGTCTGTAACAGAATTCCATTCTGATTTCTAAGACAAAGCAGGTATTCTGAAGGAAGGAGAGAGGTTAAGCCATCACCTTAAACAACAACAGAATTGTCTTGCTGTCCATTGATCTTGTGGGGGAGAGGGGCAGACAAACCCACAACTAACAGCCCATGTTCTCTAATTACCCTTTCAGTTCTTTGTTCCAAAACATGTAGTACTCCATAGCCCTCCCTAGGAGAACAGAATAGAAAAAAACCTCAGAAATCTGTAGTAGCTGGTAGTGTTTCTTACTGTGTGGTGGGAAGACAGTCATCTTGCTGTGATCCTTCACCTGCGTGTTCAAGTGTGGGGGCCCGAGAGAGTGCGTGACTTGTGGAGAACTTGTCTATGCCTCTTACGCTATTACTGTAGAAGTAACAATGTGTTCCGGCCTTTTTGCTTTCCTGTGTCAAGACTTCACACTTCAATGCTAATGCAACTGGAATGAGCATTTCAGTTAAACCTTGCTTATACCCTGTTGGTCTGCAAAAAGCTGTTGCAGAATAAAGCTGTAAAACTTTTTTTCTTGGTCACTTCAAGTGGTGGTTCAAAGACAAGTATTCTTCTGTCTTACCTTTCTCTCAAGTGATCCCTAAGAAGACAAACAGAATTTTCTAGTGAGCTTACCCCAGGTATAAAGCCTTTTGTACTTAAATAACTAGATGAACTAGTTATGTCTGACTGGAGATCAGCTTCCTATAAGGCAGAATTTGAGAAGTGCTTCTTTGATGCAGTTGCTACCTATAGGTACTTTATATCCACTCTTACCTGCTGAAACTTTATATGCTTCTGCTTAGTATTACAGAACTTTGTAAAGTCATGTCCTGTTAAAAGCTAGTTCAGAACTGATTGAAAATATAGTTTGTTTATCAAAGCGTATACAGCTTGTGAATTACTTGTCAAAAGTACTGTACTTTTGATTCCATAATAGACCAAGCTTTATTTTTGTATGGTTGTAAAAACTTGATGAAGCAGTGTTATCTGTGGAGTAATCTGTATGCAGAATTACTTGCAAAGCAGAGTAACTAGTGGCTTATCAATCAAGTAGATGTGGGAAATACAGCAGGGTGTAATGATTCCTTCCAGGAATATAAGCCTCATGAAATTTTGTCTAGCAGTGTGTCTCATTTCAGTTCTTACTGCCAGGAAACAGGACTCTTACAGGGAAATATATTAGGTGGGGCAGATAATACATGTGAAGATAGTGGTTATCTAAAGCTTTTCTAGCTTCAAGTCTAGTAGGGACAATTATACCAAAACCTTGTCTATTCTTCAGGGCTTGTTAGAGTTGACAGTAGTCTGTTATGTTCTCAGAATGCCATCTCCTAAACTTGTTTCCTTATTCAAAATGCATTCAACTTTGATTATTGCATTTGGGATACTGTAAAATAAAGTATTAGTAAACTTGAATAATGAAGGATAAAATTGTGGTGTATATATTTGTAAGTCGTTTTTCTTTTCATGCAGCTAAGCCTATCCGCCCTGGCCAGCATCCAGCAGCTTCTCCAACTCATCCAAGTGCAATTCGTGGTGGAGGTGCATTCACTCAGAACAGCCAGCCAGTTGCACTGCGTGGAGGTGGAGGACGGCAAGACAAAGTGTAAGTTTGTCTTGTAGGACGACTTTTAAATGTGTGATTAAACCACTTTGATTTTATTACAGTTCATTCTGTGGCATAAAATTACTTAAATGATCAGATTAACTTTTTAAACAGAATTTTATAGTAAGAGGAACAGCGTACATGTACATGTGACTAACACTGCTGTTTTTGTTATAAAACTGGTGTTGTAAAATGGTAGTTCTGGAGTTGCTCTGCTGGAGTAGAGCAAAATGTGAAAGCATGCAACTGGAGGTAGTTAACAGTCATGGCCATTGGCTACTGTTTGGGAAAGGAGTGGGCATTTTAAATTCTTCTGGCTTGCTAGTATCTTTTTAATATGGTTTTCTTCAGAAAACATTCAGACATTAGATAAAAAATGACCCTATTCTTACATGTTCTTTATGGTTTTTATTTGCTGTTCTTACTACATTTGCACACTGCTTCATGTGTCAGTAATTTGGAAGTATTTCATAGAAAGCATCTGAACCTCTGGTTAGAGAAAAGCTTTTGGTACAGTGAGAACATGAAGTGCTGTTCTACATATGGAGACCACCATTTAATGAATTATTCTGGAAAAATTAAAGAAATACAGATATGATAAATTGTTATTTTTCTGTGTAAATCAAACTTTTTTAGGATTATGAATGCCATTCCCATTTCATCTTCCCAAAATAGCAAAGTTAAAACTTTACAGCAGCTGGTAGATGGTATCCAGATAGCTCTCACTGGCCTGGAAAAGTAGCAACAGTCATGGGAAGTGGAGCTGGGTTGTAATTGTGTTGTGTTTGTAATGTTTACTCCATTAAAGCAATCAAGGTTGGATACCCAGTCAATTTATTGTGCTGCAAACTTTTTACTAACAGACAGCATTACACAATGGAAAGCATTTAAGCAATTTCTTACTCTAAAGTAGATGTTTTATTAGCACTTAGGAAAGTGGTCTAAGAACTGGGCTCTTAAAGGCTATGTAAATAGTGAATATGGTCTACTGTAAATGTAAATAACTTGGCCTTTTTTTTTTTTTTTTTGCTTATGAGGTACAAGCACTTAACTCTATTATTTTTCTCATTTACAGTTGCTGAAAAGTGAATGCAGCGTGAGGAGGATTGGATATCAAGTAGAGGGAGTCATTCCATGACAATAATCTTTCCCTTTGGGGACTGTAGGATTATTTTTTGAAAATGTATAAATTATACCTGGCCTGTACAGCTCTTCCCCCTTCTACAAATTCTGCTAACTGATTCCCAAAAAAAAACCAACCTAGAGTGCAATTTTGGCGTCTTGAAAAACAACATGTTACTTAAAGTGTAGCTCTGCTCATTACACAGTTTGTCTTTCATGTCTTAAATTTAGTCTGCACTGTGCCAAGCTGAATGTACGTTAAGAAAATCTTAGTTCCGGTTTTCTAGCTTAATTTGTGTACATCTTACTGTCTTAGGGAACGTGCAACAGTGTTTAAGTATACTTTCATTTTTATCACTTCACATAACACTACATGTCCCACTGAATTAGAACGGCACTCTACCTACATTCTAGTTTTCTCTTGGACTGCTACATAGAGCATTGGAACTAAATTTGTACAGTGTAAGAATACTGAAGTGTGCTTACGACAACTGCCACGAGGCATTGCGATGGCTACACCACAGAACTAAAGAGTTCAATATGAACAAGGCTGTTTAACTGTTATCTCATTAAATGCCTGTTTATCAGGTTATTTAGAATTAAATATTGTACAGTAAGAAGAGTAAACCTAAGTTTACTATAAAGACTTTGACAATGGATTATCCCATCTGTCCTGTTCCTGATTTCTACACACAGTACAGTCTGGTGGAGTGAAAACATTCTGCTTCATTCTGATGAGCCTGTCTGTCCGTTTATCTGTATCTGCGATGGTTCTCTTTTGCTACTTTACAGTAGTGAAATGAGCACTATCTAAAACCTAACTTGATACTCCACTACATATACAGTACTGGAATTTTTTGCGAAATTTTTAACTTTCAATTTAAAATACTTTTTCAGCAACTGGCCAATGAATTCAGATTCACTAATAAAGGATACAACTTTTAAAACCTGATGTATCTGGAAATCCCAGACACATGTGTTTAAAAAAAATAATAAATAAAGTGCTACCCTGAATTGCTTTTGTAATCCATTTGTAAGTAGGTATATGAAATGTCCAAAGTAGTAGTTGTTGAGTATTTTTCTTCTCTTTGCAATAAAGTCCTGTAAAGTGGCTAATAACAGGAAACATGGTTGGGTTTTTTTTGTTTGCTTTGAGCTCCAGTACTCCCACTGAGCTGAACTGGGGGTTTAAAATTTTATAGTATAATTTGCTTAACTTATTCATAGGGTTTAGCCACTACCATGTTTAGAACAGCTGCCTTCTGGATAGAAATTAGTCACCAGGTCTTTGAGAAAGAAGGAACTTGATGTTACTGAAAGCATTTGGTGAGCTTTTCAGACCCAGTCGGTACCACTTGATGTTCTGGCTTGAATTCTTTGCTGGATATTCATCTGTTATTGTGGAAACGGTAGAGACTCTTGACTGTTCAGACAGCAAATCACTTTCAACTTTTATATAACAGATAGACAAAATATTTATATTATGATGGAGTGTAGTCAGATTTTAGACCTTGAACCACTTTTTTTCTATGTCTGCAGTAGTCTGAATTTTTAATAGTTTGATTTTTAAAGGTTGAGGGTATCAGTTGGAAATCTCACTATTTTGGAGTTTTCAGCTTTTAAGACTGTTTTGTTTATTAAGGCTGCCAAGCACTCCAAACTTGCAGTGGTTTTAGAGCACGATTAAAGATAGCATACTAAGGAGAGAAAAATAAAGGAATAGCAAACTGTTTTGAATGAAATGACTCATAATGGAGACAGCACTGTCTGTTATCTTCCTCCATATTAACTACAGGTTTTCAGACCTTCATTTGTTAATATGCAATCATAGAAACAAGCCCCCCCCCTCTTTCTTTAACATGCATTCAAATGAAGCAGGATTTTTTTTCTCATGCTTGTGAATGGGGGTTTCATTCCTGTAGGTAATTATCATGGATTTTGGTGCTGAAATTGCTGTGTTTAAAAAATAACTCCAGTGGTAACTAGCCTGTAGCTCAGTGTACATCACCTTTTTGTATTTAAACTTTTTTTTATTTTAAACCTTTTACGAAGTTTACCAAGAACTGCCTCTTAATGTAAAAAAGAAAAAAAGAGAAAACCACAACTATTTTGCTTTCTGGTTTGGCTGTCACAGGTCAGCTGGACAGGACGATTACTGCTTTTTGTAAATGAAAATCTTCAGTCTATACAGGAAATGTTCAACACTGCTGTTTCAACTTGCAGTCTTTGAATGGTTCTTATTTTTATGTTCCTCTAGATCATATTTTTTAAAAGATGGTTTAGGGTAGGAACTTGGTGAAATAATATTTATTTCTGGTGAAAAACTAAATTATTTACATAACTTAAATGCTGACTCACTACTGTGTGTAACTCTAAATTTGACATGAGGACAAGTCTACCTGTGGAATATGATTTAACTTCAGTACACTTAAGATGCATTAAAACAATTGGTTTGGGGAAGACGCCATATAGTTTTAACTTACCTGCATGCTGTAAATGTATTTGTGTTTAAATAAAGAGAAGAAAAATCTTTGAACTTTGTGTGTTTATTCAGTCTCCACACCTCCTTGTTAAATTGTCTCCATATAGTACTGATCACTTGATAGGTTTCATGACCAGTTACCTCTGTGTAAATGGTGATCACTTGATGTCTCTTATTCCAGTGCTTGTTAATACAGGCAAGCTTTCCCAGACACAGATACGAATATTTAAGTCTTATCCTTCAAAACACTGTTTATTGATAGAAAAAACATAAAACCCCAACCCAAACAGAAGAACAAAAAACCCGACAGTTGATGCCTGTGGAAATGCTTGAAATTGATGATAACCACAGTATATCAGAATTTGAACCCCTTCAGTCTGGGATTACTTTGACTTCTCCCAAAAGTGTATGCTCTGTGTAGTTCATAAATATGCTAACTTAATAGCCATTTTTAATGGCTACTCTTGGTAGTATTTGTTTTGTTTCTTCTTTACTTTTTAAGCATCAATTTCCACCCTATTTATCTCGGGTACAGTAAGCGACACACTTGAAAGAGTTCTCCCTTGGCATAGCGTGTAGACAGGGGCATTCTTTCTGTTAAAGGAGAGATTTCCTCTTTTGCTAAAATCAGCTGTTTCACTTCCAGAGCACTGATCTCCGGTGTAGTAGTCAGCTGCTTTTCAAAGGAAAGGCCTGAAAAATAACCCCCTAAACCCTTGCCAACACATCCAACCCTCCTCTCTGAAGCTATGTCTGCACATTATTTCTTAGTGGTTTTATTTTTAATGGTTGTGCTCCAGAGTAAGCTGAAGTCACGCTAGAGACTGCTGTACTTCTTTCCAGGAGCTGACTCCTTTTAGTGTTTCACTATGAAAGCTGAAGGTGCAGAGGGTCTCGGTCAGCTGAGCTATCCAGTGTATTGGGGAGAGGGAGAGTTACCTGAAGAAATAAAATATAATGCAAAAGAAAATAATAAAAACACATGCAACATGAGACTATTGTAGTAGAGCATAATGAGCCTAGTTACTTTTGTAAAGGAAAATAAAGAGGCTGATATCTATAAAGGGGAAAGAAAGGGATGTTGCACTGCATGGTGTGGCATACCTGCACCTGGGTGCCTTGCAGGTGTACCTTCCAGCAGCATACTTCCTGCAGGGTCTGTTGCGCTCTACGCAGTTTGGGCACACAGGTATTGCGGAAGGCAGCTATACCCATCAGCTGTCTTCACCTAGGGTACCAAGGAAGTGTTGATATGTACCTCCAGCAAGTAAGGAGAGCAGCATCGCCCACATTCTTTGCATTCCTAATCCACAAACTTGGGTGTGGAAATGACTCAGAGGTGCCCTCAGGTGTGTGTTTCAGCTATTTCCACATGTGACTTGTGAGGGGAGCCCCTGCCCTGCAAGTCAATTCAAATTGTCTCCTGCAGTTGGAGTAAATACACTCACAGCTGGTAACACCACATTGGAGATACCTAGGAAGCCGCTTGCTGTGCCAATCAATGCATGATTTGGCTTTCGTTGGCAGCAGCGTTAAAAAAGTGTGTTAAAAAGTAAATTAGCTCAACCAAGTGTAAATATTGGTGTTATCCTGTCTGTTTATCAGCTCTATCAGCAGGGCCAGTTCCGACCAGCCCCTGGCTGCTGTGCTGCCAGGGCAGGTGTTTTACATGATCACTCGGCATCCTATTAACCAACAGGTATTTGCAGAGTATTTTGTGGCCATCTTTTTCTGAGAGGGTGTAAATGATTCTTTAAATGCTTTTACTGCAAGACACCCTGAGAGCCTGCTGCCCAGGAAAGCTGGTCTCTTTTTGAGAGTCAGCCATGTGCAGCAGCAGCCTGGTGACTGACTGTGGTTTCTAGGGCCTGGTTTGCACTGGGGATTTGGGAACCGTACGCTGCACTGTATCGAAAAAAGCACCGAGGGAGGTGATTCTCCCCCTCTACTGTGGTCTCTTGAGACCCCACTGGGAGTACCATGTTCAGCTCTGGGGCCGCCAGCACAAGAGGGATGTGGACCTGCTCGACTGAGTCCGGAGGAGGCCACGAAGATGCTAAGGGGGCTGGAGCACCTCTCCTGTGAAGACAGGCTGAGAAAATTGGGGTTGCTCAGCCTGCAGAAGACAAGGCTCCCAGGGAACTCAGACCAGCTTCCAGTACCTAAAGAAGGCCTACAGGAAATCTGGAGAGAGACTATTTGAAAGAGCATGTAGGGATATGACAAGGGAGAATGGTTTAAACTGAAAGAGGGTAGCTTAGATTAGATCTAAGGCAGAAATTCTTTACAGTGAGGGTGATGAAGTGCTGGCACAGGTTGCCCAGAGAAGCTGTGTCTGCCCCATCCCTGGCAGTGCTGAAGGCCAGGTTGGATGAGGCTTTGAGCAACCTGGTCTAGTGGAAGGTGTCCCTGTCTGTGGCAGGGGTTAGAACCAGATGATCTTTAAGGTCCCTTCCAACTCTAACAATTCTATGATTGTATGTTTGCAGCAGGGTGACCCCCTTCCTGCTGCTGATGGGAAGGTGAAGCTTGTTTGGGAGAGCATATCCTCTGTACCGGCTCCCAGAGCTGTGCCTTGCTGGGTTTCCACATCCTGGTGGGTAATTATGCAGAGGCAGAGCAGCTCCCTTTGCTTTCAAGTGGTCAGACAGGAGTCCTGGTCCTGCCGCCACCAGCCTCAGCTCCTTGTCACCTTTCCCCTTGGGACCTGAGGGCTCCCCCTGCCCACCTCGGGACCCCGGAGTGAGTGACTTGTCACTGTGCTGGGGGAAGGAAGGGAGGAGCTGCCTGCTTTTCCTGAAGGAAGTTGGTATTCCTGCTTCCACAGATCTATTTTCCTCTATACCTGTGAGGCCACGTGCAACAGAGCTACATTGCAGGAGAGGGGCTGAAGCACAGGTCCTCTACTGGAATTAACGCAGGCCAGGCTGTGGGGTGACAAAAGTTTCAAGTTTGTTTGTGTTTCATGTTCTGGGTGTGAAGTTCATTTTCCTGTAACAAAAAATGAAGAGCTCTTTCTCTGTCATTGCAGGGGTTGTTCTAGGTGCCCAGGAAAGGACTATTCTGTTGGTGAGCCTACAAGGCCATGAAGAAGGGTGAGCTGCGCTTGTTGTGTCGCTGCTTGGGGCGGTAAAACCAGCATTGCCCAGCTGGGGTTAAAACTTCAGCTATGCAGAGCTAGTTATTAACAACCAGAAACTGACCTGCCCCGCGCAAACCCCTTCTGTGGGTGCTTCATTCACCCCGGACCACACAGACGCGAGAGAAGGAGGAGGGGGCTGCTGGGGGAGAAGGGATCCAGTGGTTGTTGCTGACGGATCACCAAGGCCCCGCTCTGCCCCTTGGCCT
>NW_009917052.1:0-23768 GCF_000696875.1 Nestor notabilis
CAGTATAATATTCTGAAAGTGGTTTTGAACATGGAATGAGAGGCTGTTTGAGCAATCTATGATCTTTCTTGTTTGTTTTTGTTGGGATTTGTTTTGTTTTTCTTCTGTCAGGCCTTGTCAGAAATAACAAACGTTGAACCGTGGGTATGTGCAAACTTAATTCGCCTCTTTAAAGAGGAAAACACAATTCCTTTTATTGCTCGGTACCGAAAAGAGCTCATCAATAATCTGGAGGCTGATGCCTTGCGAGAAGTGCAGCAAGCATTGGAAGAGCTGCGGTAAGTAAGTTGATACAGGGAATTAACAGGGAGGGTGGTAATAACAATGGGCTGCTGCTTTTCTGTCCCTCATTTTGGCACTTTGTACACATTACAGTTGTGAAGTAACTCATAAAGAAAGTTTAAACCTGAGGTAATTATGCCTGGTATTGGTCTGGGTTTTTTGTTTGTGTGGTTTATTGTTTTGAGGGGTTTTCTACTAGAACTAACAAGGAATCTAGCATTACGCATTATGAATTGCTAAGAAACTGAGTTCTTAATTTCTTTGTGGTTTACCAAGAGTAGTTTACAGGTTCTGGAGATACATAGCTGCACCCTTAAAAAAAAATCACTAAGAATTCCTTGGCTCCTCTCCTTGGAGCAGCAAAGCCTGTAGTGAAGAGCACTACCTGAGGTTGTAACATACCAGGAGGGCAGGCTATAAACTATCCCAGACCATTGCAGCAAAGAAATGATGAGCAAAGCCTGCTGCAGCAGTGTATGAGACTGCTCTTGTTCCTTCTTGGTTTTGGGTGGCTATATGTTCTTGAGATGGCAAGGGAACAGACTTGACAGCTGTTCTGTCAACATGGTGTCTTCCTTCTTGTATGCCTTGCTATTCCCTAAGAAGAGGCTCTTTCCAAAGAGGGAAGATGGCCTAAGAGAGTCTTTGTCTTAACAGTTTAAATCATAACAAAATACCTTTGCTGCTTGCAGTTGCTCACAGGTACCCTGTTGAAGGTCTGTGAGTTTAAAATCTTGTAGCCTGTTCTTGATACTGTAGAACTGTCTTGATATGAATTATAGCTGTAAGTAATCATCAATATGGATTTACTTTAGGGGCTTTTTATTTGCTTTCCAGGCCAGTAATCTTCCAAAACTGTTTATAGCAAGCAGTAATGACTGTCAGTCTTGTTTTGGTGATTTTTCTTAAAGCTACCACAAGATATTTTCATACAGTTTTGAACTAATTGGAGAAAGAGAGTAATATTTAGAAATTTTCAGATTATCATACTTGGTTTGTTGAGGATTAGCATGAGAGATAATCTTCAGGGGTTTTGGAGAGCTTCAGCAGTGTAATAAACAATCAATAACCTTCCTAATCCACCATGAAACGTGACTGTTAGAATCAATCTCTCTCATTTTAGTGCCGTTGCAAAGAAGACACATACAACAATACAGAAGTTGAAGAAAGAAGGGAAATTATCTGGAGGCCTTTTAACGGCATTATTAAATTGCAGAACTTCGGAAGAATTAGACCATGTGGTCAGTACACCAGTCTTTTTCTTATAATCTTTAATTGTTATCTAAAATAACTAAGTAGTGCATAATGCAAAAGTACATAGCATGACTGAATTATTTCCTTGCCTTTTAATAACTGTTTTTTGTTCAAGTCTGCACCTTATAAAACTGGGAGTAAAGGCACCAAAGCCCAGAGGGCCAAGCAGCTGGGATTGGAACCTGCTGCTCTCTCCATCCTGCAGAATCCTATGGAACTCAATCTCTTTTCTTACATTAGACCCAATACCAAAGGTAAGCGCTCTACTTCTATGAGTAGTAATGTCCTAAATGTCTGAAAATTTTTTAGAAGGGGAGTTACTTCAATTGTTCTGATGTTGCTGGAGGTTATGCAACTACTTTTTAAGAGTAGGCGTTTACATGTAATGCCATGGCTCTCCAACTTTTCCTGTCTTTTTGTATTGTAAATAGTAATAATTCTGGTATGCAAGAGACATAAGTCTGGAGACTTTATGGTGACATCTGTATTTACTGGTAAGAGAGAGGGAACTGTACTACGCACCTCTCCATGGTTCTGCACTTACTTGAATTGTTTACTGAAGATTCAGTGCTGATTGTACAAAAGGCTTATGCTCATAGTCTACTGAAATGAATGTCACCCATCAAAGCACACCTGAATAAGAACTTGTCTTGCTGATTGGGAGTGAGTGGGAGAGTTTTTGTTACTGAATGACAGTAGGGGTTGGAGAAGATGTGATTTCTGAAATCTGAGCAGGAACTTCAATGGTGTGATAGTCACATACAGACTGCAGAATTGCATTTCTTTGTGAATGCAGTTATGGGTGAATCTGTAGGGGGCAATCTCTGACAATAAAATACGAAGATTGCTGCAACCTTCTGTGTGGTGTTAAAATAGACATGTATTTTTATTCTTCCCTGCCCCAATGCTTACTTTTTGAATTTAAATGCAAAGGTATGGAACCTCCTTAGTGAGGCTTACTCTTACTCTTCCCACTTCAGTTGTTCTTTTATTTTATTTGAATATTGTTTATAAAATGATCCTAACTTTGCATTGAAATCAGTTACCATATACTCTGTTTAATTACTGCTTTTTAGCATATGTCATTACTTCATATAGTAGTATATTGCAACCACATAGCTGACTATTATGGCAGAGTCTAAGGAGCCAAAAGAAAATCTTCATGGTGAAAGTTCGAATAAATTATTTAGGGTGCATGCAGAAGGAAATGTTATTTGTTGCAGCATAAACATTACAGTTCTTGAAAATCAGTTCACCTATTTTCAATTTCATGCTAAAAATAATGTTATTTAGGTTTATATAATGGTTTGCATTTGAAAGGCGCATCAGAAATTACATCAATGAAGTGGGTCACTTTCATCAACTTGGGAGCCAGTTTGACAACCTCTGTACTCAAGCTTAACATCAGAGAGAACTTTTTTTTTAAAGGAATGAGCCATTTGCTGTACAGAAGTTTTCATCAAATCTTAATATTCAGCTCTCAAATTCTCAGTGTTTTTATACCTATACTAACAATAAACCGAAATAGAAACAGCAGTTCATGTTTCAAAGCCCCAAGTATTTGAAAGTTAAGGAAGCAGGCTCACCAGAAAATTTTGATCTTCCTGTTAGTTGTATGCACAGTCAAATATTTCTCTAATTATTACAAGCATGTACAGTTTTTGCAGTGGACACAGTAAAATGTCCATGTGAGTGGTGCTTGTTGAATGGAAACCTTTTTTTTTTCTTTAATCCTGACTGGGTTTGGCCTATCCTCTCTTATTCACATTCTCTGCTAGAATTATAGTAATCTTGCCATGTACACTTTTAGTACTTAAGTGTCTCAATTCATATTCAATATAATGCATGTTTTATAATTCCCTTAGCATTGTATTCTGACATGACATTACTTTCACCGTAAGAAATGCTAACTCGTAGGTGTAAGGATCCAAATTCCACGACTTCTGAATAGTTCAGGCATTTAATAACACATTCTTATTCTCACATTTTTATTTTTCTTTCTGGCAGGTACATTTAGATTTCCTTTCTTGAAAAAGGGAAAGATTTATTTAGTTTTCTTTTTAGAGTGTGTAACTATAGTCTGATCAGAAGCAGGGTTCTGGATTCAATACAGATATTAGTTTTTAGAGTTATGCTTTTTTAAATGATGTTAATAAAGCTCTTTCCAGATACTAGTAGTCCATCATACAGCAGAGTGAAAAATAATGTGTGTTGAAGGAGACAATGTTGCATCTGCCAACTCTAGGATACTTGCTTTTTTGCTCTGGAGCACAGTTTGCTAGCAGTTGCTAGAAACAGGGTTAGATATATTGATTTTAAAATACAAGATATCAGTTCTATTTCATTACCTTCTGGTTCTGGTCCAGTTTGACCACTGTGCCAAAAAAAAATACTGTGCTATCTTTTCTGGTCTTTTGAAGTGAGGGATGGTTGTGTGTGCTGGAAAGCTGAATGATTCTGTTATCATGTCTCTAGAGTGCTTTACCTATGGAGATATTTTGTAATTTCACTGTTTAAACAGTGTTTCATGGGAGAGGATGAGCGTATCCTCATCTCAGAAGTGTCACTGTACAAATTCTTGCCAAAAACCAGGGAAACTTAAAACTATTACACAGAGGAAAGACAGGATTGCCTGCAAATGTTTTAGGCAGTTTCGACGCCAATAGCAGAATATGTAGATTTGTACTGCGCTTACTTATTTTATTACACTACATCAAAAATTATACTTGAATATCCGATTATAATAATTTAAATAATTCATTTGCAACATAAATGCCAAAATCTATTGGCATCGAAGTAAAAAAATTGTTATTTTTCTCTCATTTTAATGTCATTTTGACTTGTGATACGGCACTGATCACTTTAGGGTCATTAAAAATACAAATTTTTCAGATGTTTTGGAAAGGAAGCTTAATAACCAAGAAAATTCTAATGAATTAAGATTCTTCATAGAAACTTCTGCAAATCAGTCTGGTATCTTGCATCAATTTTCTTTCAGCTTGTTTATATTTTTCTTAGTGCTTCTGCAGTTGTGTAAAGTGATTTTTCATATTAGTTTTTTTTTATTATTATTAGCTGTTTTTTCTTCTAAGGTCTCTCAACTATCCAGGAAGTAGAGGCTGGAGTACAGCATATTTTAGCTGACATCTTTGCTAAAGATAAAGATACACTGGATTTCATCAGGAAATTGTAAGTTTGACTCTTGATTTCTAAGTTCTATGGTAAGATTCGGTCTCTTGGCCTGCAGGTTAAACTTTTTTAATAATGAGAAGGCATTGTTGCTGTGAGATTGTCCATTCCTTCACTTGTGCTACAGATACATTTTTTTAACCTTTCTGCCCCTCTGGCTATCAGTGGAGGAGGGGTCTGCTGTGAGCATGGTATGAATGCTGTGGCTCCCAAAGACTGAAAGATGCCTTTTGGCTCTGCTCCAAGTAGAGCCGATCTTCCTTGCATTTAGTGTTCTGTAAGAAAAAGCTTTCTCTCCTTGTCCTTCCTTCAATCTGTAACTTTTCAGAGGTGCATCTGCTTAAGCTATTGCTCCAGTATTTATTGCTTGATGCCAGTCAGTGTAATTAGTGGGCAGCAGTGGTTGATTTTGGCATTTGTAGTCCTTTGACTGTTAGCTGAATTTAAGTTTTCTTACTTTACATGATTTCAAGGTTGTCATATCAGGGGGGGTTGGTGTGACAAAGTGATAGTTGCTTGTTAAGTTTTTCCTCTGCTGTGTTCCATCTGGGACAGAGATTCTGTTTAGTTGACCCTTGTTTGCTGTTTACCATGTGTAATGGCCAACTTCAATAAAAGGCTAGAACACAGCAGTGTGATAATTTCAGTGAAGGGGTTGCTTTGTAAAGGATGTGCTGTCACCATCAGACGATCACTTTGATTCTTTTGACTACTAGAAGCTCCTTAATGAGATGTGCAATGCTCTACACATGTATCCTGTTGATCTAAAGTGTGTTTACGTATGATAATAATAGATGCACTCAGGAGGGTATCCGTTTTGGATCTCTATTACTCCCAAAAATAATGAAAACTCCTACAGTTAGGTGCTCAAAGCAAGAAATTAATTCTGAGGTTGGATAGGTTCAAGAGAGATGTTGCATTTGTATAAATATGCTACTACTTTTCTGCAACTTCCCGAAATTTGTTGTGTGAAGTTGTACCAATAAGTGATCAAACAGAAGTGCAGATGATGGCTTTTGAGTATCCCTTCCATTCAGGAGGAGAGCTGTGTTCAGCTTTCTCTGAAGCCTGCTTGAATTTCTTCTCTAGGTATGTTCATGTCAGTTCGTGTTACGTCAGTCTTGGCGTAAAGATATGCAATACAGTTCTGCGGGTAATTAGGGTTAACATAACTTGTAATCAGGTAGACTCCAAACTTCATGATTTTTATTTAATACAATTGCTAATGACATGTTACCAGTTTCATGCTGAAATACCTTATTAGCATTTGTTTCTTTTATTCAGATGTCAGCAAAGGTACATTTGTATCCAGTCAGCCTTGGCAAAAGTGTCGTCCAAAAGTGGAAATGAAAAAGACATTGATAAATTCCAACTGTACCATGAGTTTTCTTGTAATATAAAGAGCATTCAGCATCATCAGGTACAATTACAGATTTGTATATTTATATTTTTTTTCTTTAAATTTTACCTATAGCAAAGGTGGCTTTGCTTTTGATTTTTGTTGCTTAAAACTAGTACTAAAGATGATTGATTTTGCTTTCTGGTTGTCAAAGGTAATAGAGATTTTCAAATCCCTGAAATGCAGGTGTTAATCTCTGTTTTAAGAAACTGCTTATCCAGTATGCCCGTTGTCTAATTAATTCTCATTAAACAAATACTTACAATGATTTATGTATTGGAGATTTCAATTCTGGTGTGATTTATTTTCAGCATGTGTCACGCCCTCCCTCCCTTCTCTGGGTAACAAATGCATAGCAAGTGTTATCAGGAGGAGGATAAATGTATTGTGTGTAGGGGTGAGACTGCTGTGGTAGTGGCATAGTAGTGGAAGCTGGTTGGAGTGTACATATTTGAAGAAAACCTGGATAAACTTATTCTTTGTTTCTCTTGGCTGCTTGCTGCAGCACTGAGAGTGCTCTGAGTCATTTGATGCTAAACTTGTCAAGTGAAACTGGTGAGAAGTATCAGAAAAAGATCCAGAAAGATTAAATAGAATACGACCTACAAAAGCAGCTCAGGAAAACATCTCATGCACTACCCCAAAAATGGCTTTGTTTTGCAATTCATTAGTATTTCCTTTGGTGAAGCATCTTTGGTTATCCTGAATGCCAAGCCTAGACCTGTATGATTAGAAAAAGAAATGAGGGAGGAAGCAAACTTTCTAGGTGATAAGCTGATAGTTAGGCTACCCCTGTTCAAAGGCTAAAGTGTGGTGTGATCAATGCAACTGTCAAGACCTTTGTGCAGATTCACAACTAATCAAGTCAAATGTTTCTTGGTTTTGTCATAATTACTGGTCTTAAACAAACAAACAAAAACCCAAAAACCCAAAGAAGCAAAAAACCAGAAAGAAACAAACAAAACCTAAAACAAACAAAACCCAACCAAACAAAGAACACAAACACCCAAACCAAACAAAAAACAAAAACAAACAACCCAAAACACACAAAAAAGACCCTCGTAGCCAGATTCCAACCAGAAATGTCCTTTTCCTTTGGAAGACTGCCTTGTTCTACAGCAGAATGTTTTTCCTTTTATATCTATGATACGCTCTCATTTTCTCTCTGCTTGCTATTTTAAAACAGTCTGATGTTTGGAATTAATAAAGGATTTTCTTGCATGTCTTGAAATGAATTTGTTACAAAAAATATCTCACAACATGTATGTGCTGATTTTAAACACACCTCTCCCCCACTATGGATGGTGTTAGGTGAAAGACTAAACTACAAGTGACTTTTAGTTAGAGAGGCCTTCTGTAGATGCTTGAAGAAATACCTGCAGTTGTTCTCTTTGTAATAAGTATGAACATTTATTGTGTTTATATTGGGAATTATTTGGTGAAAACTTGCTTCTAGACAGTCTGGAAAAGTCAATGAGCAATCTAAAACTACTGTGGTGAAATATCACAAAGATTTGAGATTCATCAGGAGGTTAAGTATTGTGCTGTATGGATTTTTTTGTTTGGGTGCTTTACTGTTCAATGAATATTTTAGCTGTCAAAGACTGTTTAGTTTTTCTTGCACTGAGTGGTGAACACTGAGATATGAAACAATTATTGGGTGTACGTAGGTTTCCTGGGATGATGGTATGAGGATGATAAACCCCAAACTGAGGGATTTATAAAACTTGCTAATCCACCAGAACTGCAGGTTAAATAGCTGCGTTTAACTCTTGCAAAATTCACTGTTTCAAAGACCTTCCCAGCTCTTTTTTGTAACTGCACACAGATAAATGTTCTCATTGCTAGTGGAAAAAGTACAAGTCAGCTTTAAATCACCTCATTGCAAAGTGGCAAGTAAAGGATTACATAAAATACTGTAGTGAAATTGGTGCTTGTCTGAATATGGAAGTGCTAGTCATCTTAAAGGTTTGTGTGCAACCTTAACTCTGCTCTAGTTTATGCGTAAGTAAAGGGGATGGGCAGTAGACTAGTAAGTTACCTGTAAGGGAATAAGCTGTGTGTGTATAACCAGAGCATTTGTAGCCATGAGCGTGCCTTGCTGTGTATGTTACAATGAAGTAAACTGGTGTGCAGTAAGCTGCATAGTAAGTTGGTTCTATGGTTCTGAAGCTGCTGTTGCACATGCTGTAGTTCTGGCTTTTTTTCTGTGCCATTGTCATCTTATGCATTCAGACGTGCCACGAAATAATCAGGACTGGTGTGGAGTTAGGGTTGTTTGAATGAAAAATTAAAATACTGAACCTGAAACGAGGGAAAAAACCTTATTTGTTTAAAAGCCTGACTCCAGATTTTGACATGATTGGATACCTATGAGTATTTCCAGCTGGCATGTTTTGCTGTTGGGAGGTTCAGCCACAGTTCCTTCCTTTGGCAGCAAGGAGAAGCTGACTGAACTGTCTTAGGATGTAGTTGGGTAGCTATACCAACGCTGTCATAACTAAGGAAAAAAATCTTTCAGGAGTTTATTTGAATTTTTGACTAATTTTAAACAGTTCAGTGTTTGTGTACGCCTTGGGGTTGCTTTCATCTATTTGGAGATGAGTGAATTGGTGGGAGGAAAAGAATTCATGAATAAAGTGTAATGTTTGAAGCAAGTGCTCTATTTTCAATCTTATACTTAAAAAGGAATTGGAAATTAAAGTCCTTGGCAAGATATACAAAACTTGTTCAATGAGTGAAAGTAAATCAGCAACATAGAAGAGAGCTGTGCAGGTGAAGTATGTTGTATTTTTCTGATAAACAGAATAAGGTTTGATGAATCTTGTGACTAGATCAAATTATTGTTCTTGCTTTCTCTGAATAATGTATTTTGGTTTTTTATTAACTCTTCCCCTGGATCCCCTCCAGTCTCACATAAAAAGAGTCTTTTTCCAGAACTGAAAGATTGTTTTGTGTCTAGAATAGCCAGATTTTAACCTGTTACTTAAAAATAAAACAAAACAAAATAACCTCTATTAAGAAGGAGAAATTGACTAATTGATTCCTTAATTGAGCCTTTCTTGGGTGATAATTTTTCTCTGAATGCATGTCACTTAGACCAGGGTAGGCAGTTTGTTTAAGAATAAAAATGTAAATAATATTAGCGAGTGCAGCTGCTTTAAGTTCAGGTGACTGACACATTCTGCAGACAGAGTGCTAGGAAACAAAATGTGATGCAAACATTGATTCTGCTAACAGTGTGCTGAATGATGACATTATAATTCTATCATACACTCTCTGTCATGAGCATCATTTTGGTTTCATTTTAGCTTGACATTTAACTTTTTCTTTTAATAAAATCAGAATAAACATGAAAGCATTTGATTTGTTAAAATGTGTCTTTCTAATCTCTACATGAAAACATTTGCTTTGGCAGTCAAGGTACCAGATGCTATAATATTTCACATGCAATCTTTATTATTAGCTTTGTTGTTCAATGATATGTCAGGCCTGGTATGTCACAGGAACAGTAAGGCTGAGGAATATAAATTGGTACTATGTCCTGGAGTCATTTTAAACCCTTGTATTTAACATATGTGACATGTCTGAGTTAGCTAGTGATTGAATTAAAGTTTATGATTGACACAGAATGCTCTGTTGTGACAGTGCTCAGGGCCTGCTACATAGAGCAACATGTGTAGTCATACAGGAATGTCAACTTCTAGCAGTTTTTGTTTTGCTTTTTTCTAATATATTTTTGTACTTTAAAATATTTTAAAACAGAAAATGAAATCTAAAACTGTGTGGCTTTTATTTGTAACTGCTTCTAGCTATTATTCTGTTTCTAAAATCCCATGGCCAGTGAGTTTTCTTTAGGTGAAAATTCAACATTTTCATAGTGAGACTAGACCAGTAGATACCCACCAGTATCCAGGACCCATCGCTTGTGTTGCGATCTAGTTTTAAAAGAGGAGCCAGGGACTTCTATATAAAATCAAACTCTGCATGCAGATAGGACACGTGCAGCCAGATTTAGCTTTAGGTCATCAATATGCAGTTCTGTACACAAGACTGCCAGAAATATGTGCATACTTTTTAAGGCTGGAGTGTTAATGTAAAGAGTGTACCTACAATACTTTCTGCTATTTATGAACTAGGCATGAATAACTCTAAATTTATCCTCTTTCAAATTAAGCTGATCACCTTCATGTCACAAGTTCTGATTCATAATTAATTTTAAATTTGGATTGATTTTGGGGGAAGAAATATTAAGCCTGAAGCATAGGACTTTTTCCTTTTCTGATCTCCAGTCTAATTGGAAAAACCTCTTAATTAATTTCTTGAGTTTTAATTTGTGTTATTATACAAGATTATTCTACCAACTAAATTCATGCTGACTTGTATTATAACTGCATTTAAGATAAACTGGATCTTGAGATTGCAGACTCCAGGAAAAATATATGATTTGTTTTGCCATGGCATGATTTAATCTGTGTTTAAAATGTGGCTATCTGTACATGCTAGTACTTGGTGAACTGATTTACTGTACCACCATCATGATTTGCTACAGAATGTCAAGCAAGTGTGTACACAAATGTTGATAAGTTTATCTTTTGGATATTTTGTGTGTCATCTGTCTCTGCCATTTATGTTTGCACTCAGATTCTGGCCATTAACCGAGGGGAAAATCTGAAGATCCTGACAGTGAAGGTCAACATTCCTGACGGGGTGAAGAATGAATTCTGTTGGTGGTGTGTCAATGAAAGGTCTGCATGGATACATATTCTTACAGAAATCTTTTATTTTTTTTTTTCTCCATAGGCAGCTGCATACTGAAATGTACCTCACATGTCTCCTTATATTAAGAGAACAATTTCAATGAATGTTTATTAGATTAGATGAAATTAGCAAGTGGATAATTCTTATCCCATATTTCCAGCTGCTGTAGCATTATGCTGAAAAGATCACGCCTTTGGCTGTATTTAGGGAGTTCTGGCACTGCTCTTCAAGCAATTGAATTTTTAAAAAAAATATGCAAAGGCTGATGAAATATGAATATGTTTTCAAAATATAATATACAGCACATCCAGTAGTGTCTACTGAAAGGAATGTGTAGAATCCAATAGAGTATACTTCTAACTTCTAAAAATAACTTAATATGCCCGATTACAGTAATTAAACAGGGCTACCTCAGATGTTGGATCAGTAAAGTACCAACTTTGGGTTTCACAGATGTAAGGGATTGGATGCTTTTAGAAGAAGTATTAGATTTAATAGACAAACCTGAATGTGACTGTTCAATCCATGATTCTCTGACTTGCCTTTTGATCTCTGGTTAAGTTAGAAAACTGGGTTCTAAATTTTGCTGAATTCTTTTATTTCTAACTGATTTGCTGTTACAAGTTGTTTTTTCTAAGTCTGTAGTGAAATGTTTAGTGTTGTATAATTCTGAGCATTTCTTGCAAATGTTTAGGTTAAATATATGTTGTTTGGCTCATATCTGTCAGTCTTTTTCTTGGAAACTGTACTTTAATGTTCTCTGAAGGCTATTGTGATTTAGACGGTGCATCTTCCTTGTGTATATAAAAGACAGGTTTCTCTTTCTCAATAGTTTGGGATATTGGACATTGTTCTGAGGATGTCTTCGAAACTCCTGCCTTTGCATCCTAAGATTGAATAACCAAAAGGAGGAAAAGAGATAGGAAAAGATGCATTTGTTTAATATATAAAATTGTATATTGTGATACTGCTTTAGCATATATTTTTCTTCTACATTAAGTCCAAAAAAGGGATGTGGTAAAAATATTCTTTTTCACTGTAGAAATTTAGAAGTTCTGCTTCCAACATGGAAGCCTCTGAAAGAGTTGAAAGATTGTTTGGCTAGATAACATGATATCATCTAGGACTAATAGTAAATAACTTTATTTTCTGGGAAGTATCAGGATTCATAAACACACCTACATTTCATTCTAGTTTTAATACCTGTAACAGACATTCTGTCCCTTCCCCCTGAGCTGTGTATTCTGTAGGCAGAATGTATCTGTCAGTATTGCTTTTACTGCATCTGTGACAGAATTTGGAAGCACTGCGAGCCACAGATAATGGAACAGCTTGTCACTGCTACACAAATAAAAGTGGGATGTATATTGAGATATTTTTGGTTTGTTACACTTTTGTGAGTCATCCTGAGATAAAAAGAGTATTGACTTTGGCTATGGAGCTACTAATTAATATTTAGCATTCATGAGGCTACATATGCTTATGGCTTTTTACGATTTAAGGACAATTTCTCCACCTTCAGAAAACTTTTGAAGCAATGGTTTTAGTAGATCTTGGTGCATTAAGATCTAGGACAGATTGTGATATTCCGTATTAGACTGACAACTGTGTTATCAAACTGACAAGTAGTAAATGTGTATTCTGCCCTGCAAGCTTGGAAGTGACTGTCCAAGGATGGGACTTGCATTATTTGCTGATTTACTGGTGAGAGCAGAAGCTTAAGAACTTTGGTTTGAGGCAAGGATTTCAGAACTTTGCAAAGGTATTAACTAATTTGCTGAAGGTCACACACAAAATCAGTTGCAGAACCAGAAATGCCATGTTGCTACAGGATTTGGCCAGTATTCTGGCCACAAAACAATATCGCCTACTGCCTGCTGAATTAGTAGCAAATATGCAGACCTTTGTGTTCTTCTGAAGCAAATTTTTTAGCATTTTTTAGCATTTTAGCAGTGGCAAGTGGATTTGGGAGACTAGAGTTCTTCATAATTGCATTGAGGTCTATGTAGATGCACTCTAAGATTACTGAACTTTCTTTGCAGGTTCAGAGTATTTATTGGCCTGTGAAAGCATCTATATTTCCTCGAAATTGGCATTTGTGTTGAAAATGCAGGAATATTCTTATGCCTGTCCCTACGGGTTGTATTTTCTTTCCCTCAGAAACCAGCATTTGTGTGGTTTGACAGTCAGCCTAGCTCCGTTAACACTAGAACTGCACTGGTCCCAAAGACTTGGTTGTGAAGTGGGACACGGAAAAAGGGTCAGTGAGAAACAGCTGGAGAGGGGCTGGTTAGCTGGCTCTGAATGTAAAGACAACATGGAGATGTTCTTTTGGAACATGTGAGAGTTTGTTCCAAAAGGGGATTGCAGCCTTGAAAATCAAGTTTGGTGTTTGATAATATTTTTTTTGGTTTCCAGGCAATAGAATAATAGAATGTTGCCTAAATAATTCTTACTTATAGGTAGGTAATAAAAATACCTGCTGTGATAACCTATTAACAGAGGAAAGGTTTGCTAACTAGCTTTAATGGATGGAAGAGAGGGAAAAACAGCTGCCAGGTTTCCAAATTAATTCTTATTTGTGCTGAGGATACTTTCTGGGGGAGTGTAGTCATACTTACCACCTGTAAAAACTTCATGTTGATAGCATTGGATGGCAATAAGAGGGTTTTAAAGCCTTTGCCAGTTTTTTATAGGTATGGAAAGAGTCTCCAGTTACAAATAAGCAGAATAGAACTATTTGCAAAAACTCTTAGCAAAGTGATGAGGTCATGTGGCTAAGCTCTCACAACTCTGAATGTTGTAAAACTAAATGGTAAGCTTAATTCTGCTCCCACGTCTGCCTGCATTAATGCAATGCTGACTCGGTCACACATTTCTCAACCGCTATATGCGCAGACACTTAGAAAAGCTGTTTCAGAAAACTGTAGATCCCCTCAAACAACTGAAAAGCTGTCTGGGTAGGAGCAATTTAGGATTCTTAGTGTTCCTGAGTGAGTGCAAGTAAGCGAAGTAAAAAATAAAATTCAGTCTTGTTTTTGCCTGAGCCTGTACCTGCACACATTATCAAATGGGCATAGTTCTATCATGCTGCATTTAAAAAACACCAAAACAAAAGACTTAAAAAACTTACCCAGACATACTGAAAAATATGTATCTCGCCAATTTGCAGTTAGGGAGCCAAAAAAACCCACCCCAAAACACTAAATGAAGAAAAGACTGAATGTTATCAATATTTTAAAAAGGAATAAAAACTAGGTGAACTAGGAGAAAATGTTCATAGTCTTTACTTCTGTTTGAGTATAATATATCTGGCTGCATCTCCTCAATCATTCGTCCTTCTCATCGGGTGAACAATCTCAGTGAGTCAGTTGTGCTTGTTCAAGAACTTCCTTCCCCCCTCCAGTAATGTTACCTAAACAAAAAAGATTATTGGAATAAATGTTTAGGATCTATGTTCTGGGGAGCTTTGAAACTGGGGGGTGCTTCAGGACAAAATCTGAAGTAATTGTCATTATAGGTATGACCACTGTGCATAGTCATCTTAGAAAAGGCAATGCGCCAAACAGTTTGGCTTAGAAAAAATTGGGAAATAATCTTGTGTTTGTTTGATATCGTTTATTTCATTTTCCCATCTTCTATAATATTATTTAGACTTTAAATATATCAGCAACAGATAAAAGAGAAAAATAGTTTGCAAATTGTTCGGGTTTTGTTGTTCAAGGACTACTGCAAAATCGATAGATTTCATTTTGAGTTTGAATGGAAATACTTAAAGCATGCCAAATGAAATTTAAGTTGGATTTGATTAATTGATGTTAGTTTAGCTCTTTTATTTCTGTCTGGGCACAATTGCTTTACACCAGTAGCTCTGCAAAGGATGCATCCTCTCACAAAGGTTGTTTAGTTTTGTTTTTTTTTTTTTTTTTTTTGTGTGTGTGTGTATTGGAAATAATACAACCGTAATGGTAATATGAAATCAAGTTCTTCAGTTGTGATAAGCTTTGACTTTTCTAAGTGAAAAGTAAATTTTTTTGTATTTTCTTTAAAATATAAATTATGATTCCATTCTAACACCTAATAAAATAGAGAAAAGATAGGCCTTGTGCCTTGTCTGACAGTAGAACCATTTTCGATTTCTCATTCCATTCATATTTACAGCTATGATTTCATTGCTTAATTATTTTAATAATTCTGTACTTGATAGGACATTACACTAATATAGAAGTCTTTTTTTTTTTTTGAGAATTCTCTTTTTATCTGAGTTTTTGTGTATGTTCTTGAAATATTTTTTTAATTTTTCTAATCTTTTGTAGATGGAGACCAAAACAATTTTTAAAACCAGAATTAATGAGGATACTACGGAATTCAGTAGAGGATGCGTATAAACGTCTTATACATCCTCTCCTTTGTAGAGAATTCAGGTAAGCCAGAGTGAATGTGTGTTTTCATACTACCAATTTCTTAATAATTCCATTCTTAATTTTTATTTTATCCATTTGAAAACGTCAGCATGTTTTTACTCCTCTGTGCTTACAGAAAAAGTGAACTGTGTAGTCTTGCTTCTGTAGATGTAATTTGTGACCCTATCCAGTTCAGGCTACAGTTGAGAAATGATCTTTCTGAGAAGACATTTTACATATTTACATATTTGTTGCTTGTACATTTATCTAATTAATTATGGTTTAGCTCTACATTACCATAATAGTTGTATCTTTATCCTAATGTTAGCATAAACCATTATGTCACTGAATCTTCCCAGCATCTCTTTGTGTCACAGCAGTAGAACTGTCAGTGACATTGTTCTCACTTTTCTTTTACCTGTCTGAAAGAAATCATCAAAGTAATTGTTGTGGTTGGAAGTGTCCCTCATGTTTGTCATCTGCACTTTGTGGTGAACAAATTAGTCATAGTGTTAGCCTGATAACATTTTGTGGGTGTTGTGATGGCTCTAGAGAAGTCACTAAACCTATTTCTGGTGATTCTGTAGTAATGATGTCATCAGACAAAGTGTCACCTTCAAGATCTGTAATACTGTTCTCAAAGGAAATTGAAAACTTAGTGTCAAAGTCACATTAATTAAATAGGATATTTTCATGTTGTAGTATGGGAGTTTACCACATAGTTGAATTGATTTAGTGTCCAAAAGTCTACATTCTGAAAGCATTGTCTTCTAATGGCTAACAGTAGTGATAATGTGATTCTTCTCTTGAAGGTATTCTAATGGCTTTTGGATTTCTTTACTGCAGTATGTTGTGTTTGTCCATTACTTTGCAACCAAGATTGCTTCAACTTTTTTGATTAAGAAGCCTGTCTTTGCTGCTGTGAATTTCACAGATTTTTGGAAGTGCTGAGTTCACTTGCTTTCTTGTGTGTGACCACAGTACATGTAGCTACTTTAGGGGAGGCACTGTATCTATTGTTTGGCCAAAGTAATGGACATTTCGTGATGGTGAATCCAACTGTTGGCTTCTTGCACGTAAGTGTGAAAGTAGTTTTTATTCCTAGCCTTCTCCATAATCAAGCTCTTCTAAAGTAAAGCTACTTACTTTTTAGTAGGGCTTGGTTTTATCACAAATAAGCAAAGTGATATGAGGGTTCTTCAGGGCTCTTCTGTTGTGTTTTTGCTTTGTGATTCCTACCAGAGGACTGTTGTAGCCTATGTGTTGTGTATTACACTGTGAAGGTGCTGCAGCAGTAGGTTGCCAAAGGTTTTTCTGTTCTCTTAATTACAATTAAAAAAAAAAAAAGCTTCCTTCCCTGATACTTCCTAGATGCAGCTCACAAGGCATAAATGCAAAGAATACAAATTTTGCTGTGCCTGTTCCTGAGGTGACCTGTGCTTACGTTTTACTCTTCGTGGTAACTTTGCATGATTGGTGATGTCTGGTTTAGGAAAAGCTGAAATGTCTCCTGTAGAGAGAAATGCAAACATCTGCCAGTAGTAGTCCTGATCCTTGACCACTTAACCCTTATACTTCTTTTATTCTCTTTCCACCTACACTAAAAGCTGATTTTTAGGACTCTTGCAAAGGGCTGCTAAAGTATTCAATACCTCCTTTAGCATTAATATTTCCAACCCACCCCCCACTGTTCTTTCTTTCTTTTTATTATCATTAAATGTTGGAACAGAAAGTTTCCAAGAGTGTGCTGAATTTCTGGTACTTCCAGTGATCAGGAGAATGAAACTTGCCAGCAAGACACTTACCTTATTTATTGTTTAATTTCCTTTCTTCCACTCTGTTAGATACCATCATTTCTTGTATCTGGTATAATAATGTCCAGTGTTGCTTTTGGCTCTTTGAAATACATTTTATTTTGTTGCAGTACTGCATGGAATGATTCCATCAGGATTTGATGCAAGTGATGTGGCACAGACATATTTTTTAATGGATAATCCTTTCGTAATTTTCCATGCTTTCTTGAAGTGAGTGCTTTCTCTCCTCTGTCTTTAGGGACACAAACATTTCTCTATATATCTTGTTTCGCACCTGAAGCTAGTTTGCAGATATTTTTCCACGGAAAGGATTGCCTCTCAGACTGTATATGAGAGTGGGGAATTTTAAATCTCAATTTAAAAACTGACTCTTGTAACGTTGAATATAGAGACCAGTAGGTCATGATTAGGTTATTTGCTTTTATTAGAATATACCTGTAAGTGATATTCAGTCTGAGTGCTTCATAAACTTCAAGGGAGGGACTTGAAATTCTGACTTGGTTGATATTTACTGCAGGATTTTGTTTTGTTTTGGTTTTTTGTGGGGTTTTTTTTTTTGTTTTTTTTTTTTTTGTTTTGTTTTGTTTTTTTTACAAAATAACCTTTCCTCTTGTGTTTACAGAGGAGGACTGTTATCTGCCTCTGCCTTATATCTCTGCTGTATTAATGAGAATTGTCACAAATTGTAAAATCATGAAGCTGGGCATCTTGCCATTTGGATGAAGCCAGTAGTGCACTGAAAAAGAGAAAGATATTGGATTGTTTTAGGTAGCTTGATATTTTTTCAAGGATCAAATGACTATCCCAAACTGAAATTAAGGGCCGGTATTTGGGACCATAGATCATGTCATTGATATGAGTGTTGAGTGAGAGACAGTTAGAGAGAAAAGAGAGGTCTATATCTGAAATTTAAAAAATACAGGATATTATGTAATAGAAAGGCCATACGTTATGTTCCCCCCACGCACCTGGCACTTTCAGTAACATTTCCTGTTACTATAAAGGTTTCTGTATGTCCATGCCAATTTTAAACATGATTTCCATAAGGTGCGCGTAATTAATAGCATGTGTTTAGGGGCAATTTTAATTCCTGCACAAGACTTCCTTCACAGGTGGACTGATTTGAATTTGCAGTGTGGGAGGATTTGGCCTTATGGGCAATAGGGGCCTTGTGTCTTCGGCATAGATGGAAAGCTGCAGCTTGGTCTCTCTCTGTACAAAGCCTTCAGTCCAAGAGCATTCCCTTGTTTACAAGCCACTTTTAAACTTCATTTGTGTACAAGTATGACTGATTGAATCTCTTCTGCATCTCTATTAGAAGATCCATATAGTTGTGAAGCCTAGGTGTTTGTTTTGTTTTCTCTGGTCTCTCATAAGTGGCGTCAAATTATTTTGTCCCTAGACTCTGCCTGGAAGAAGCTCATTCTGTGGTTTAGGTTATTTTTCCTTAATTTTTGTAAGAATGGGAGAAGAATGCTACAACTGAAATTCAGTGGAGATGAGTGTAAACTGATGCTTGCAAGTGGAAGTCATTATCTTTTTTTGTATAGAAGGTTGAGCTCTCAGCTATCCCACCACAGGAAAAACACTTTGGCACGATGGATGGTAGCTCCACATAAATGTTAAGTGCTCAGAAGATAAGATTATTTAGTTAAGGAATAAAGACAAAACAGAATCACTGATTTAGTTGGCCCATATTGGGAGTATGATTGGCCATTTTGGTCCCTTCAGCTCGGGGTGTGTGTGTAGGAAGTAGTAAAATGTTTCGTTAGAACTGGAAAAGGCCCAGTGGAGGGGAACAAGGTATGAAAATTTCTGTATGAAGAAGGGTTGATTATGCTATGACTTTCCAGCTTGGAAAAGAGAGGACTTAGAGATGAATGGCATGTGAAGAGTGGCACAAATCTAGAGGCTTTTTACTCTCTTCAAATATAAGACCTAGGGGACCACAAAAATTAAAAAAGAATCAGCTTCCAGCCTAAAGATGGCAGCTATTTGTGCACTTTGTGATGGGCCTGTTGGGCAGAACTCACTGCCAACAGATGATGTGAGTATAGGAAATGTGCATGGGTTTTGGAGAAGACTGGGTAGTTGGACAACAGATGTGTTACGGGCTACTAGAGACAAATCATGTCAAGCTTAGGAAATACTCCAAGCTGGAAATAGTTGGAGGCTAGGATAAGATTATGGGACAGGTATACTATTGCTGCTGTACCAGCTCTATAGGCAGCTGCCTATTTCCACACTTGGAGACAGGATGCTGAAATAGAAGGAACACCTTGCTGAAGTAGTACAGCCGTTCCCAAATTCCTGTTCTTAGTGGTGGCAATATATAGATTGTCAGCTCTTTGGTGCTGGACATACGTTTGAATTGCTAAGGACTCTTGGAATGCATGTATACCCTTCACTTTAAATCAGCTCTGTGTTATTTGGTATACTTGACACAGAAACAAAAAGCATAGGGATATAGGGGGAATCTTTTGCTGTTGCATACTTGCTTAGAAAAGAATCTAGACTGCTTTACATATGAGAGATGATGAGGACTTACCAGCTCTTTCTGCAGCACTGTGGGATGAAACAGGGCTGAGCTGGCTGTTTGGATGGATCCTGGGCAAATTCAGATCAGACTCTTAAGTTCTTCAACATCTGAAAACTGCTCAGAACAATTTCGTACTCCATCATGTTAAACAGCCCTTACGAGGGTTGTCTTTCAACTATTCATAGTTTGCTTGTGTCCTGCATTGTTTGACCTAAGCAACTTGAGTAATTCTCCCTACCGTATTCTTACAGGGTTAGTTAACTTGAATGCAGGTATTTTCTTCTGTAAAATTTAACCCAGGTATTATTTTTTTCATTGATGGGTAAAAGGAAAGGAAGAATAAGGGTCCTGGCTACCCTTTGAGTTATATGAAGGCTTTACTGAATTGCTTTTGCTTGCCTAATATTGTTTTTACTGACAGTGTAATGCAGCTGAAAATGGCATTGAGTACCTGCAAAAGAGAAGAATCAGCTAGGTGATGAACAGATGTGTCCCCATTACTTTTCAGTTTCCTTTTTTTAATATAAAATGCCATATAGTCGTAAAAATACTTGTCCTTATCAGTCATTGTCTTACTGGCCACATCTGACAAGAAATAATGCATCTTGTACACCTTCTTTCAACAACTGCTCTGCAGTAAATGTTCTTGCTTAATATCATCAAAGTCAATCCTTGCTGCACTAACTCCCTCCCTTCTGTTGAAGAACACAGGGGGGAAAAAAACGGTAGGGAACATCGTGTCTCCATCAGCTTTGTAGTTTGATTTTGGGGAAACAGAATACCTAGAAAGAGCTCAAGTCTACAAACTTCTGTGATGACTGTTAAATAACGGAATTCATAGATCAAATGCCTCATGAGTCACGGTGTGTTAGCAATTAATTGGATAGGCCCCTCCAGTTTCTTTCTAGAGCTTCTCAGTCTAACTGATGATCCTTTTATTGCTGGGTAGTGATTTTTCTTCAATTCTACTTTTCTTTGCAATTTTATGGGAAGCTGTTCTTCGCTCAAAATTGAGTTTGTTTGAATGCTTGTTGGTATGTGTACATTCTTATAGGTGTTTCTATTATACTCTTTATATTGATTTACCACAATGAGATGATCATATAGCTGATCCTTTTTAAAAAAAAAGTCAAAATCTTGATTGGAAGTGTAATATTTAATTAAAGTAATGAACACAAGATTGGAAAAAGCCTTACAACTTTGGAACAATTCAAAAGTGCATTTGAAAGCTAACTGAGGGGAAAATGGTTTTTGCTTTCATACTTTTAAGATCAAAGTTGACATCTGATGCAGAGAAAGAGTCTGTGATGATGTTTGGGAGAAATCTTCGGCAGTTGCTTCTGACCAGCCCTGTGAGGGGACGTACTTTGATGGGAGTCGATCCTGGCTACAAACATGGCTGCAAGTTGGCTATTATTTCACCAACCAGTAAGTTTCAATTCCAAATGTTTTTGAAAGGACTGGTAAAAATGTATTCATTTAGAGTAAAGGAAAGTTTAAAAATCTACTTCTTTATCAAATTGATTTTTTGTTTTGTTTTTGTTAAGCTTTTAGTGTTTTCCACTTATGCAAATTCCTTTTTTCAGGCTTAAGGTTAACTTTCTGGCACCTGGATTCCAGTATCTCCTTTGGTGTTATTACTTCTCTCTGAAATAGAATTCAAAATCACTTCTGCATTCTTGAATACAGGTTCAGATAATTGTGCTTCTCAGTAGTGAGCAACAGGAACACCTGTCATTTTTATTGTTTAACAAAGAACTTGAATTTAAATACTTTCTGTAACTTTTCATGGGTAATATCTTGAACATCTGTGGACACTTTATCAGCCCTTTTTTTATAATAGTATGTGTGTTAATGTGACAAGTCAGAAACATTGCATTTGCAGAACTTACTAGTTCAGTTTTTAGACAGATACAGAAAGCAGTCTTTCCAGTTCATCCTAGTCTGATCTGGGGATAGACACCCCTTTAGACCCATGCAAAAAGGGTTTGTTTTCCTTTGATTTTGTCGTTACTTCTTGTCTGAGAATATATCCTCTCAGGGTGGGTGTAAGGAAAGATGTGTTCTTGAGACATATTAAAATCGTAATAAAGGTAGATATAGTTAAATGAATAGGTAAATGGCTATTAGCTTGCATTACTCCATAAGCTATTGATACCAGTAATAATACAGTTATTTCCAAATGTGATAGATGGGATGATGGCAAGAGAAGATGGCATTGGAATTCTCAAGTTCCCGGACTGCAAGTCCAGAGACTGCATTCCTCGTTTTCATTTCTCTTTACTGGATCTGTAAAATGTCCTAGACTAGAGCAACAGATCTTGTACAGTGAATTGCTGTTTTTCTCTTTGATAATATAATACATCATATTTGCCTTCTAAGACTAGATGCTGATTATGTTATGTGAATGTGTTCGCAGGGAACTGGAAAATGTATCAACTCATTTTGCTTTGTCAGGCAAAGCATTTTTGTCCTCTGCCCACCATGTGTTTCCTGTAATTGGAATCAGAAATAAAAGGGAAAAATGTGTTATTAAGAAGCTTTTTTTGTGAATCATCAAATTAACTTTAGGTATTCCTCAGGATATAGCATTAGGATATTTGTTTTTTACCAAATGGCTTTGCCTTTCATTGTTCTAGGTCAGATACTCCATACTGATGTTGTTTACTTACATTCTGGTCAAGGATTTTGTGAAGCAGAGAAGATAAAGAGGCTTCTGCTACAATACAAGTATGCTAAAGAAACTTCCATTTATTACTCTTTCTTACCAAATGTAATGGAAATCTTTACTATATAAATACTTAGGTTTGGGTGGAATAAGAATTCAGTTGATTTAAATGGACTTATTCTTTCTTTATGTACTTCAGAGCTTATTTTTCTTTTAGTCTATATTCATGCTTTTACCCTATGTATATGTTAACAGCATATGAAATCAAGCTGTGGCTATGACTAAGGCAGCATGCTATGAATGTATCCCCATAAAGCTCTGACAATCCATTTATTTTTAGGAATAGAAATTAACATTCAGCTAAGAAATAAGTTTAGCCTCACTCTTCCTATCCCCTCTAAATCACTCATCAATCTTTCCCTGTTCCAAAAGCCACATTTTAACTTTCAGTAAAGTTTTACTAAGCGAAGGAAATCCTACTCAGATAGATCTCCAGACAGACTTTCAAATAGGGGCAGCATGGTTAAAAGGTTATTGTATTCAACTACTTTGGGATCCCCTGTGGACAGACATCTGGTCTACTGAGTCAGCTGCTGAACTGCCACAGCACACAGTCCAGTTTGTCTTTAAGCATTAGATTGCCTTTAAACAAGGTGATTTGATGGCTGACTGACTGTGGTGGGGGCAGTCAGAGGCAATGACCTTGCAAGCTGTTGCAAACTATGACATTCCCATTAACGAATTAAAATGCAGATTGCTTGGGCTTCTGCCCTTTCTCATAGAATCATAGAACAGATGAGGGAAATACGAGGTGAAAGGGTTTGAGGATTGTAAATAACATTACGTTTCTTGTATGAATATGAAGGATGTTTTTTTGTTTTTCTGCAGATTTACCACTGTTCAATTCCATGGAATGAGTGAAAATTTTGACTCATCTCTTAAGCTGTCACACGGAAAACATGACAAATACAATATGCTATTACTGGGAATATGTTCTGATCAAATCCAGGCCTTGTGTTGCATAGAATAAGATGTATTGGTCATTGTTGTGGACTGAATGCTATATGTGAAAAAATCTAAAGAATAAGTAATAACTATTCATTTTTTTTACCCTGTGCAAAGCTGTAGCACTATCGTGATTGGCAACGGCACTGCCTGCAGAGAAACAGAAGCTTACTTTGCTGACTTAATTATGAAGAAGTATTTTGCACCACTGGATGTTGTTTACTGGTAAGATCACTTTGCTTCCTGCGATATTCATTTGTTCAGCATATTTTAACTTAACAGGTAGTTTTAAATATAATTTTTTTGAAGTATTTCTTTGTGTTGCCTTGTCTGTCTTTGAGTCAAGCTTGACCCATCCGTCCCTTTAGCCAAAGGAAAATGGCTGTAGCTCTTTAAGCGTGAAAGTAGTTCACATGCATAAGACAGACACACTGAAATATTTTATTTTCTTTCC
>NW_009917052.1:23799-87856 GCF_000696875.1 Nestor notabilis
TGCTATTATCATTGTATCAAAGCATGCAAGAGTAGCAGCTCAAACATCCAAGGACCTGTTTTGACAATGTGTGTTTATTTCTTGGTGAATGAGGTTTAAATGCAAATGATAAAGCTTGTGTTGTCTGACTGCTGTGTGGAATGCTTGCTAATCCTATGGGTATTAAATAGTTTGGAAATGAGTATTTCGCTTGTACCTAGCAGCAAGTAGTGAGGGTATTTATCCTCTGTAACTTAAAATTTTATCCATTAGTTTGTTGAAGTCAAACTAAATTTTTCTGCTATTTGGTTTTAATGGAAACCGTTTTATATCCCTTTCTTCCATGCAGAACTGCTTTTTTTATTTTCCTTTGGTGATTGTTTTTATTTTTTAAAGCATTTTTAGTGATCTGGCTTGGATTATCTTTTGATCTGAAGTTTAACAGCAGTTCTTAGTTTTCACTGTCTTAACATGCTGAAATAAGTTATCTAAAGTTTTGAAAAAGTTATGGCCTTTCTCTCTTCTACCTTTAATAGAGCCTTTTCTCCATAGATTTGGAAGTTATCTTACACGAATGGTCAACAAATATATTATTCCTATTAACTTCTGCTATGGTTTAATTGCACTTGTTCTTTGTTTCTAAGATTTCTAAGTAAATTTGCACAAGATCTGATACTTAAATCTCCTTTTTATTCCAGGAGATGTGGTAGGGTTTTCTCATTTTAATTGTTCGTAAGGGAAGGAGGCTGATCAAGTTTCGAAAAATTAGGCATCTTCTTTCCTGAATCCGATTTGAAAATGGTAGATTTTTAATGACTATAGAGAATGGAAAACACTTCTGCTGTGTGGTTTTTGGGCAAATGTTTTATTTCACTGTTGTTCACTTTATAGCTTAAAAATCCATTATGTTGATCCACTTTGTGTGAAAGAGTGATAGTGATTTATTTATTGATCATATGCTACAAAATGTAAATAACTAGTTTACACAGAAGTTATTCATATAATACTGTGGTGGATGATTTTCTCACTGTTTTTTCCTCTTTTGCTCTAATATTTTCTCTGTTTATATTTCGATATTATAGAATTTGCATAGTAACTATCAGTATTGATCCTTTTGGGGGGCCAGTAGAAGCTACCACATTGTTGAAATTGATAAAAGCTCTTGTGAAATAGGAATCAGTATAAATGCTCTAAAGCAAGAGTCAGGTGATCAAGTTGATTGTTTTTTCTAGTTGTGACAGATAATTCTTTTAACCTTCCCCCCCTCCCATACTTACAGTTATATTTAGGAAAAATATATAAATGCATCTTTTTTTTTTATTGTGCCACATTAATTCCTGGTAGTAAAAATTAGCATAATCAAAAGCATTTTTGCTTTCAGTATGTATTTGCTAAGTGTATTCTTGCATTGTGCTCATGTATGTTGAAGAGCTAGTTCCTACTTCAGAATTGGTATGCAAAACACTGATGTACTGCATATTAAAGTAAAAATCAGAACAATGTAAAATTTTTTGGTAGTTCATACTATAGGTGACATTTGATGCAGTAAACTTTCTAGAACATTGTGTGTGCATTTATGTATGTGTGTTTACAAATACGATGGACTTGCAGTCCTTGTGTATCTCCATATTTTGAGAGTCTTGACCGATCTTCTTGTTCCTGTTGCCCTTTCTGCTAAACTGTGTTTATCTCATTGCATTATCCAGTGCTAGGGTTTCCCACCTGAGTCCTTCCAGGTAGTTTAGTTTGTTTGCTTTCTAGCTCCGGAAAATTTTCTCCTGAATATAGTTGGTAATTCTTAGTAACTGAAAGGAATGATGAGTCCAGACATCCACCCCCTACTTCTGATAATCTGATGAAATGCCTGGAACTTGTGTCAGTCTGAGTTCAAAATAGGAAGTGATATTTGCTAAGCAAGGAGCAAGTAGTACAGAATTATCATTTGAGCAATAGCTGACAGTAGGTGTACATTGCGAGAACTGCTACCTTTTGAGGGGAACTGTGACAGGTGACTTGCTCTGATGATCCTGGGTTGGGTTTTGTTGGGTTTTTTTGTTTGTTTTTTATAATTGTTGTTGTTGGGTTTTTTTGTTTGTTTTTTGGCTTTGTTTTGTTTTGGGGTTTTTTTGTTTGTTTGTGGGGTTTTTTTGTGGGGTTTTTTTGGGGGGGGGGGGTTTGGTTGGTTTTTTTTTGGGTTTTTTTGGGTTTTTTTTGTTTTTTTATTTTTTAACAAAAGTCCCCGTGGGCACGTGCTCTCAGATCACAAACCCCTTTTCTGTTTTCATATACCAAGGCTTCCCTTGGTTGGTTTGGTTTTTTTTTTCATGGTAGGGGAAAATGAGTGCATTGTATATATGTAGGCTGAACACAGATCTCTGATCAGTTCTGTGGAAACCCATGGTATGCTTTTAGATCAGGTTATCTTTATAAATTGTTTTTCAATCAAAATCTCTAAGAAACACTTTAAGTAATATTGCAACAGTTCATTTTTAAAGAAGATCTGTATCAGCAGGTCACAGTTAGAAGTAAAAAATGGATTTACAAATCAATATAGCGTTTGAACTGGGGGAGGGCAGGACGACCCCAGCCCCCCCAAAGCAAAACTCCTCCAGTGCTTAAACTGTAACAGAATGAGTCAGTTGCATCTAACATGATACCATCTCCTAAGCATTCAGCCTGTCACAGTGATGCACTGAGCTACACAAAGGTGGAAATCCTTGCCCAGCAAAACGGAATTCAGTTCATTGCTGTGTCCAAGTTTCAGAGAATTGCCAATTGTATTTGAATTTACAATCTTTTTCCTGAAAGGAGTCCAAATGTAAAGTGGCTTGGCAGATGAGGCTGGATTGTTTTATAGTGCTTTAAAACCAAAATCCTAATCAACTTCTTAAGCTGTCATTCAGAAAGGTACCACAGACTTCAGCTTCCTTGGCAAAAAAAGCTTGCAATGTGATAGTACTTTATTTTTTATTTTTTTTTTTACTTTTTTTTTTTTTGTTAGAAGGGGAGAATAGATTCAGAAATGATTATAAAAAAATAAAAACCTGTTCATACTTTTATGTCCAGTTCATCATATGGAACTTGGATAATGCATTGCCAGGGAAATGAGACAATAATAGTCTCTAATTTTAGAAAGCAAATGTTCAGTTGATGCATGCACAAATAATCTGGACAGGTATGCACTCAAATAAATATTAATGGTAATAAACAACTGGAGACTTAATTGATTGCATGTATGTGCAGAATATGCTGAATGAGTTTCTACTACAAAAGTACAGTAATTTCAGAATTGTGCATGAAGTTACTACTTGGCTTCAGTATCCAACTCTACCAAGCACTGAACTACTACTTAAATGAGAACACAATTTCACCTTTTTTTAGTTGTATGGCAAGAATCAGATGAACAGATTTTCACTTGTATCAGTATCAAAAGAGACTGTCAAAATACTTTCTTTCAGTTTCTTCTTTTCAGTTTCTTTCAAAAACATTACAACATTTAATTTGATAACTGCTTTGTGTTTGGTGCTAATAAATATATTAAAAGCAAGCAATTAAAATACAAATCTCCAGCAATGGCAAGTACAAACTACATACATTTTTACTGAAGTTTTCCAAGGAGAAGGCATATTGGTGTAGACAGTAGTAGGAAATGAGGCATATGGCATGATTTTTTGTGTGGCTTTAAAATCTGTTTGGACTCAGTTTGACAGTTTGATTTAAAGCAAATATTTTTAACTACTTTTTTAACCAACATGCTTTCAGATACCTACATTCAACCTAAATAACTGCAGGACTTTTTTTTTAATGCAGTTTCCCTTTTAGAGCTATGTTTATTGACTTAGATTAGGACTGGACTAGAGCCCAGAGACAGTCATATCTAGTCTTCAGGTTTTTTTGTTACAAATCAGGGGTTTGTGTTTGGTTTTTTTTTTTTTTTTTTTTTTTTTTTTAACAAGATTCAATAAATATTCTTGATTATTTATGTTAGTTCTATTGTGAGTTCTTGCCAAAGATATGTTGTATTATAACCAAAACAAATGTTCTGTTTTAGACAAGTGTATTTGTTTTAACAGGACCAGAAATGTAAATGAAACAACAGTGTGTTCAGCGTTAACGTGGCAGATGATGAACTTTTAGGGTTTCGTTGGCCTTTTTGGATTAAATGGAAATCTTGAAAAAATAGTTCAGGAATTTCATTTCATATTTTGATCACTGAAACTGTTTTCCTTTGATTATTGTTGGCCGAAGGCATCATGGAAATGAAAGCTATCTGAATGACAGGTGAACTAAGCTAGAACAGGACAATCATCACATTTGGAAAAGTAAAATCACGGTTTTTCTTTCAGCCTCAGTGGTTTCATCAAACCATACATACCGTCAATACCAACATTCTTATTGGTCTGACTTTTCTTATGTGCTTCTTACATTAATGCACACTGAGAGTAAAGTACTTAAGCTCATATTTAAAAGAAAGTTTGATAGGTATCATGAACTGTTAATAGTTTTCAACACGCAGTAAAAAATGCAGCCAGGCAAGTGTATTTTTTGTTGTTGTTTAGGTGGGTTGGTGTTTAATTTCAGTTATACTTTGTTTTAAACTTGATACAAAATCCTTTTCTGCCACTTTCAGCAAAACCTTTTCTTGCTCTTGAGACTTTATAAGCAATGTAATTAATAATTTACTGCTGTTTAAGTTCAAACACTTCTGTACTGTGACAAATAGGGGAAAGTCTGTAATGTCTTGTAAAGTTCTCATTGGGTTTTCTTTAATGTTTAAATTGTCTGCTTTAGAATACTTAGAAATGTTCTGGCTAAGTTAGAATAGACTGTTTAATACCTTTTGAAGTTGGACCTTGGTGGCAAGAAATTGATTTCGAAATGTTTGTTCTACAGGGTTTTAGGTCCGCTTGTATTTTATAGGTGTCTGCACATGCTTTAAATATCCTTTTCAATTTAAATGTGTGTTTTATAATGTTGAATATCTACATTATATTCTCTCAGCTTTAACAAATGCCACTTTCAAGTTCCATGCCTCTACATTTCTAATGTTACACTAGCTTAATTCCCATTACTTTTCTGCTTCATAGCACTCGCAGTTTGAAAGGGACCTAACATTCGGGTTCACATTATGATAATTAGGTTTCAAAGCAGCGTGGGGGGATTAAGATGTCTGAAGTCTAGTTGCCGAATAAAGTTCAGAACTACTTGTAAAACTTGTTTGAGTGCTTAACAGAAGTGGTTTTATTTATTCAGTGCTCATGCAGCATTAATCCGTATTTCATCAGGTACCCACAGTGCTGTAACTCTAGATATGACCTTGGGACTTAATTTACCCCATCTCAGCTTTCCTTATTAATGTGCCATGAAAGAGGTACATGAAAGATAGCCAACATCAAAGTACCTTTTCAAATAAAGTGGCTGATATGAATCCTCTGGTATTTAACACTGTCTGTCAAATGTTTCAGCTGGTTTGCATCCTTTTACAAGCTATTGCTTGCTGCATTAATGCAGTTGTTTCAAGTCCGTTGAGAGTACAAAGGGGGATAGGGATATGGGAAACTTTATTCCTATTTCTTTTTGATAATATTTTCTTTAAGCTGTTATTTTTGTCTGTTAAGCTATATAACTCTGTTGATGACACATTTGTGTACAAACACCTACACACCTTAGGTCATGAGATGCCTGATGCAGAAGGTAGAAAGTAGTTTGGAAAGTTTTGGCAAAAGGAATACATATTCGGTGGAAACAATGCACATGTCTGAAATGTGCACTGAAGAACCTTTGTTCTGCTTTCATCTCTTTCAAGCTCTAGTGGAGTCATAAGAAGTCCTAAGCAATGAAGAAATAATTTGAGGAACAAACAGGTTTAAAATGTGAGTGAAGAGGATATAGTTAATAAAAACATTTTAAATTATGTAGTGATTTCCAGCCAAACCATTTTCTTGTCCCTTACTTAAAAGTTGCTTTCTGTTGTGATTATTTACCACAGCTGAGTAAGAGCTCATGATCATGTGCACTTCAAATGCAAAAATTTTTTTTTATATGGTTTACAGGAGACAGACCTGTAAATTGGAACCTTACTCTCCACTGGGACTTATTGCTCCTCCTCCTCTTTATTATTGATAACTTTAGGTAATAATTAGTCTATTGTTCAGCACAACATGGACTGTAACAAGTGTCCACGTTTACAATCATATCTGATGTTTGTTCTTGGTGCCTCCATGGACTGCTATCTACATTAAGCTGAACCCATGCTGTATTCAGAAGTCATCTTAGATTTTGAAGGAGGTCAAGAAAGCAAGGATTCCCTTTGCCCCAGGTCTGTTGCTTATTTTACAAGTTTACTGTAGATATCAGTACCATCACTAGCCATCTTTTTCTGAGGAAAAGAAAGGGGTAAGCAGTGAGGTTAGAGAGGGACAGGTGAAATAGGAGATGATAACTTCAGGCTTGTATAGCATGATTTTGAAACTTTTTAACCCAAACTTTATTAACCATATACTTGACATAATTCTGGAACTGTCTTTATTTCTCTGAAACAGAATTCAGCTTCACAGTTTTTAAGATGAAGACAAGGACTAATTGGGAGTGTGTCAATGTAGTTTAAGAGATTATGTATTCCTTTAAATTCAGAAAAAGAGTAAGATATATGTGGAGTCTAGACTTCAGCAGTGTGAAGGCAGGGGATCAGGAAATAAATGTAACTAGCAAAAGAAATCTACATCTTGAGGAAAAACTCTACTTTTCCAGAACAGTAGGACATGTCATTTGACTTAGGTCCAGGGCAATCTATAGGAAAACAGTTTTGGGGAAGAGTGGAAAGTTAGTCATGCAACTTCCCTTCTAAGTTTTCTCTTTGTATGAGAAAATCATTGTAACAGTAATATCAAAGAGTGATTTTAAAAGTTATGTATTCTCAGTATGTAAATCTCTTCAGACCTTTAAAGAATACTAACAGACAAACAAAAAAATACCTTCTGTAAAATTAGGGAAGATTTTAGGATGAAAAGTCATTAAGCATGTGACAGTATGTTCAGGGGCAACTTGGCATACTCTTCAATTAGAAATGTACTCTCCTCAAATACACTCTTGCAAATCAAACAGTAGTTGTGAGAAAATGATCACAATAATTCCTCCCACTTTGTTTTTTAACACAGAAGTCACTTAGATTTAGGATTGCAAAATGACTTCTCTATTTTTAATTTTGTTTCCCACTGAGTAGTAATTTGTACACAGGCTGTTTTCTTGTAGATCTTTGTTGTTTTCAGATAAATAAAACTCAACTTTTAAGATAATCAGTTAGAAGACATCTGGTATTGCAGTACAACAACAGTCAGGTGAGGAGGGAGAACCATCCAAAAATATTTAGAAACACAAAAGAACAACATGTTGGAAAGATAAAAGGTTTTTGAGAGGCAAAGCATATGCAATGAGCAAGTGTTACTGTTGCAGGATGGAGTGTGCCCATCAGGTCACCTGGGAACAGTTTTGGAATGTGTGCATTGAATAGGGCATATTCATAGCGCAAGACTGGGCATTTTGTTCTTAAAACTCACTTAAAATCAGATTTGTACCAAATACGTGTAGCAGTGATTTTCATGTTCAGTGTAGAACTACTAAAACTAAACTGTAAGTAGGGGATTTATTTTTGGGGGGTGTTTGACTCAGTCTGTAAAACTATTTTTATCACTTAACATTTTATGCTGGTCTGTTTCCAATGCAGTCTCTGTTCTTAAGAGCTGTCTATGATGACAGTGAAAATTACTGTGGCCTAAAGTCTCTTGTTCAAGGCTGCTTCCAAAGCTTGGACATGAAGAAGGATTTAATAGATTTAAAGAAAAATAGATGATTAGATCTTAAATCTGCTGAATTACTACAGTGAAAAAAGCTGGTTCATTTAGGCGTCTGATATTTTTGAGAGGGTGGGGCACCTAATAGGCTAAAAATAAAGCTTTTCGTTTTGGACTGAAATGGTTTATGCTACTGTTTAATATGGTTATAACTTTTGAAGTTTTTCTGTGCCATTTGGTCAACACCACAAGGTTCTTACTGGCTTAATTTAAAAGAAAGATTTCCAGGAAGATATCCATTCTTTAGTGGAATGAGCATAACATAAGGTGATCTTATGACATGCCCACTTCTCCAGAACTGGTGTTCTTATTCAGTCTGACATCCTTCTTTCTCTGAAGGGTCACCAAACCACCCTTCTTTGCAATAGCTGTTCGTTTGCTTACATGATGTAATTATCAGTAATGATGCTGGAGGATGAAACTTTCAAGTTGTTGCCTACATCTGAAAGGTTGCTTGCCGGTCTCTGCAGTGTGTGTGCCATCTTGTACTTGGCAGAAGAAAGCAAGGAGCCTTTTGTTGAGAGGTGTCCAAGTGGTGGCCAAGGTTTAGGGATAGCTTGAGGAATGCAAGAAGCCTGAGGAACTGGGTAGCTGGTGGAGGAAGTGCTGCAGAAAGAATGAGGGTGCAGTCAGGGAATCGGGGGCAGGGCACTTCCTCTACACAGAGGCACCAAAGTACAGTCTATGGGAATTTTGTAGAGCTTTGAGTTCAGTTGAGCTGTGTGTTCCTTGTCTTTTCAATGCAGCAGGTTATGTCAAGAGAACAGTTCCCTCTCCTGTTCACTCTCCTAATCATTTGTGACCATGAATATTGTACAGTCCAAGCTTAAAACTAAGGTTTGGACTTCAGCTGAAAAATGTGACCTAACGACATATTACTGCTTCTCACAGTGAGCACTGGAAACAGACTTTCAACAGCTGTGTCTGAGTCTTTTCCTAATACTACTTTTAGTAATTTTATTATTTATTCTTTTTTTTAGCTGGAGTGACCTGAAGTAAGTTTGTTCCATGTAACTCCAGAGTATGTTTTAAAATGCTGTCTATTCATCATAAAGCATAGAAGGTTGGCTTTTGGTCAGTTACTGTGAGCCAGTACATGAAGAAAATGAGTCATGCTCTGTATGCAGTTAGGATTGTGAAGGTTCAATGATAGGAAACCTAAATGTTCCAAACTTGGTATTGATATTGATCTCAAATGAGAAAAGCTTAGGTTTTCAGGTAAGCTGCTGCAGCAGTGTTTTAAGAACTGGTTCAGTGTCTCTGTAGTTTTAGGTGGCTTTTTTTTTTTTTTCTTTCTTTCTTTCTTTGAAGCAACAGTATGTGTGGTCACCTCCATTTTTCTTGTAGTGGAAATGGAGTGTAATCAGATTTGGATGTTACTACCTCAAACAGGAACCAAGAGAGGTTAGACAGTAATAAAGCTGAATGATGGTGGATCTTTTTTTATGAATTTCTGTTTTGCAGACCATCGAAAATTCACTGTTGGCAGTGTTAAAGTCACTCCAGAGACTGACAGTGAATGGTTTTTTCTGTGTTGTTTGTGAATTCCTTGAAAGAAGCCTGTGAATCACAGGTTGAAAACCACTGGGTTTGGACCTGAACATAACAAAATGTAGAAAGATGCAGAAACTTAATATTTAAAGTAGGTGAAATTGTGCATAGGATATCCTCTCATTTGTCTTTGAAGAACTTTGATTATGGGAACTTGCAGTGTGGTCCTTGTTACCCATGTGTGTGCATTTTACACTGCTCACCTTTACCCATTGCCTGAGATGAAATAGCATGGCTCCACACTAGTATGTCGTCATCATGCTGACAAAATCTTTGATACCATGAAGTGAATGCAAACTAAACCCATTAAAACGTTAATTTGATTTGTGTCAATATTGCCTTTCTAAAAGAAGTGATGTTTGTGGTGTTCGGGATACTACCCTATTATCCTCTTAATACTGAAGAGACATCAGAAAAATACGTTAGTGTGTTTTAAGTGACTTTATCATGAAGTAGCTGTGGCAATTGATAAATTTTCACCAGAAAAGGCTAGGAAAATTTGTTTAGGCTCATCAATATGTAAAAAAACTCCATCAGGAGTTACTTGTGGAATCCTCAGGAGTTAATTTCAGTGGAAGGATCCAAATATAGTGTGATTAATACTGAGGGCATCCAGATTAAAATTATATAAATACAAGATGTATCATCTGATTTCTGAGGTACTGACTATTATTGCACAGTCTGACCTGGTTGTATATTTGGATAATGTTTTGTCTTCAAGTAGACATTCTTGTAGGAACCTAACGGAGAAGTAAGCATTTTTCCATTTGTGTAAGGTTGCCAGTAATATGTTTTTACTTAAGTTGAGATTCTGCCAATCTTCATACCTGTTCATTTGTGGAGCCATATTTGGTGTTCTGCGCTTCAGCTCTTACTGGGTTTTCTTTATTATTGAGATGCGATGTATAGATTTGTTTATTTAAACTTACTGTGCTATCGTTGTTGATGGTGATAGAAGTAGCTTAGGTCAGGTGGTTAGATTATGTTATGCTGTTTAACACTACCTGAGATACCTTAATTTCAGTGGCTTTTAACTGCCAGAGAATTACCTTTGGGATGAAATTCTTCATCCTAGATCTCTGTTCGAGAGTGTATATATGTGTGGGTTGCATCTATTTCTAAATAATCAGAAATCTTTAAGAAAACAGAGGAATGAGCATATGCATAAATGCTGTTGTTAGTGGGTAAAAGTTTCTTTATTCTTTGAAGTATCAGTACTGTTGAGATCTGGTAAAAATGGAAGTTTGCGTGCAGATCCAAAGTTTCTGTAGAAGTATCTCTCTGAAAATACATTCAGGTTTGTTTTGAGTAGTAAACTTCAGGAAATTGCTACTTGTACGGCTGGTAACAAATTCCCCCAGTACCAGGAAAGCAACTATCAGAAACCTTGATTTAAAAACAAACAAACAAACAACAACAACAAAAAAACAGACACAAAAAAAACAAACAAAAAATAAAAAAAATAAAAATAAAAAATAAAAACCAACAACAATAAAAAAAAGACAAAATGGCTTGGATTTTAGGGAAATTTGAAAATTAAACATTAATTACTTCTGGGTATCTGATAGCCTGAGAATCTTCCAGGACTGAAAAGCAAATACAAAGTGTCTATATCAGTAAAGCAGTGGCTCTTTGACTTTGTAGTTACATAAAATTGTCATTTCTATTCCTGATCACAGGCTGTCAGCTCTTAGTGGCTGTTGGCAGTGCAGGAGTGAGTGCTACCCATGTTGCACCTTCACTTGGAGTAATTTTGTGTGATACTGACACTGGGCCCTATGCTTGCCTGGACTTATTTAGCTTTTCTTACCAACACAGCGTATGGCAGTCTTAAAAGCATCATGAATGACACTGAAAGATGCCACAGCAACAGAAGATACTTCAGCATACTCATGATGTTTTCAGGGATTGAGAGGCAGAGAATATAGACGTGCTGTGTATCTCAAAGGGCCTTTGAGTAGGTTATTTCAGCTTGAAAAGGGATTAGATTTAGACTGCAGTGTCAGACGGTTTTAACTGAAGGTACCTATTGAGGATAATTCCTTTTCATAACTGGATCCTAGCAGTTTTGTCAATGATGAGTAAGTGGAGGGAAGGAGAAATGATCCATTTGTTGTGGTGGGTGATACAGAAGCAAGAAAGAGTACTTCTGAAAGGAGACATCAAAAAGCACAAGCTACATGAAACACCTTCTTCTGTACCAGGCCCTTCTCGCAGAAACAGCTGGGAACAATGGGCAAGTGGAGGGGAAAGGGCTGAGAGTGGTGCAGGTTTTCCTCTTCAGTTTTGGGAGATTTGTGTTGCTTTGGTGGCTTCATGTGTGGTTGTAAAATGTAATCATATCCATCTAGCAGTTCTGTACGTTAGTTATTTTCCTTTCCTTTAGAAACACAATGTTGCTGAAAACAAATTTGTTGCTCGCGTAGAAATGATGTTTTCACTTTACTCCTTTCTCCAACTATGAGTAATGTCACAGTTTCTAATTGTATCAAATCACTTTGTGTAACATCAAATACTGTTCAAGTAGCTCAGTCATCAGTTGTCTGTGGAGCTTTATAAATAAAAAACCTGGAGGTGTGGCAGGGAAGATGTCCATCTATATGCAGTTATTGCTAATATTAAATTGGTGTTTCACATAAAACTTCTCTCTCAAACCTACTTTATTTTTCTATTTTGTTAAACATCTTTGGCAGCTAAGGCAACATGCCTACTGCCTGTTCAGTTCTTTTATTGGGTTGAACTAGAACTAACATTTGGATAAAATACATTTTGACATTTGAATTTGACGTAAATGTTTCGGGGGAACAGTTTCGACGTGCATCCTCCATGGGTGCTCCTCTTGTCAGCATTATGATGTTGTACTGTAAATATACGTTCGAAGTGGGCTTTCAGTAAAAGTCAGTGATGCATTTATTACTTGTTCCTGGTCTATTTTTCCTCATAGTGTAAATTCACAGCTCAAAGTTACTTTGCAATTTTTTTATTAAAGGTTTTTTCCATTTTTTTTTTTCCCCCTAGAAGTTAGTTTGTCATTTTTAGGTAAATCAAACTGGATATTCCTGTGTTAGTTCTCAGTGATTATCTCTCTGCTGAAGGAAATGTTAACTCTAATCTTCTGCTATAAGAATAAATAGAAGGAGACATTGTCAATTTGAATGTTTTAAAATGAAATAATTTTGAAATCATGATATAGTATTCTTTTAATATATCCCATTTCTTTAGCTAAGAACAAAAAACCAGAATTTTAGAGGAATGTTTCATTCCTTTTAAAGGAATCCTTAAGGCTATCCTCCTCTATTCCTCTTGTTTTTCTTAACTCCTGTATATACCCTGGCTGGCTCTGCAAGCATCCTGCTATCTCCTTTACCTGGATGTCCACAGCTGCTCATTTGATGCCTCCTCAGTCATAGCTTTCTCCTTAGGAAAACTGCATAATGACCTTCTGGCATTCTGGGGAGGACTCCTTACTGGAAAGGCTGTGCTGCTGATCATTATTAGCAGTGCAATTTAGGAGAAATTATTTTTCCTTTTATTGGCCACTTTTTGACAAAGCAGTTTCAGTAGGTTGTAGATTACTGGACTTCTGACATTATCAGGAGTAATGTTTTCTGATTGAGAGAGGATTTTGAGTAAAGGGCTTGTTCTGGTGCTAAGTGGGCTTAAACCACGACAGAATTAAAAACTGGTGGCATCTAATTCAAAGCAGATTCTCTTCATTTTTATGGTCTGTAGGGAATTTCTTCCAGGTTTTTATAAAGTGAAGATTCAGATTAAATGTTGCTTATAATAGTTTCTGTAAATATATTTTATTTAATATGCAAAGCAGAGTATGTGGTTGATTATTTTTTGGTTGACCTTAAATACCAGCATTATGAAGCCAAGCTGAGTTGTGGCTAATATTAGGTTGTGATAAACCTAAATTTACAATTAGTACACTGAACTTTGGTGGAGATGCTTTCTTTATGTAAATTGCCTTCGGGTCATCTGAAATACCAATTTTTGCCTTAATACAAGCTGAAGCCTTTTAATGATTAAAACAGGTCTCATGTCAGAATTCTAATGGAATATGCATGGTTTAAGTTCATGTCTATTCCTTATTTATAAAGCATTTTAAGTTAGATTATGTTTTAATTTTATCATTATTCCATTCAGAATAATGATAAAATAGAAGTTTGGGGTTTCTTCTTCTTCACTATGCCGCAGTTGATGTAATTAAATTGCAGAAATCACATGGTGCTTGTGATGATGGTGATGTTGTGAGCTTTTATGAACTTCAAAGGAAGTTAAGACTTGGAGCTTGTGAAATCTGTTTTCTGGTTCTCAGGGTTTGATTAAACCCAAATCCGTGACATGTCAATTTGTGGTATTAGTAACCTGACCAGTAAATGCCCTGGAACAGACCAGTGCAGATCTGTTGTTGCATGCAATGATGGTGTGTGAATGTGAGCTTCCTGCTACTCTGGCTCAGGGCCGCGGAGATGCTGACAGCAGCAATAGTCCTGGCCTGTCTACCAGGGGCAGGCTGAGGATGAGGCTTGGCTCTGCCACCTCCCGCACTAGCCAGCAGAGCTGAGCAGGTGCCTGAGGGCAGAAGATGCTCTGCCATATTAAAGGGTGCTGCATCTCCCACCCTGGCATATGTTCTCCATAACCCCCTGTAGGATTTGACTGCATCAGCCAGAGCGCCTCTGGGCTCTTCACCGCTGTGCTGCCATGGAGTCTCTAGCAGATAGACTCCTGTTCTCATCTGGACAGTTATGGTTTTAATATTGTGTTGTCTCCTCTTCTATAGCTCTGATTTCTAAATAGTTGGGGATTTTTAGTTTGATGTCTGGTTTTGTTTTGTTTTGTTTTTTTTTTTTCTTTAAGTAATGGCTGTTAGTTATCAACTGCAAGAATATCTTAACAGTTTAACATCAGACACTTGAAATTAAGTGGGCCTACTCTTATACTGCAGGAATCAGCAGGGTACACATTTCCATTCATTTCTGAACTGTTTCAGGTTTTTAAAGAATCTGGACCTCGGTTTAATATTATCAAAACCTCATTTCTCAGCTACAGAGAATACAAGTATTCCAGTTAACACATAGTAGGTTTTGGAGTCTCCATGACCCTGCTTTGAGCAAGGGTGCTAGACCAGTCAATATCCACAGGTGCCTTTCAACTGCCGTGATTCACTGGCATTGAATAAGCTTCCAAAAGCTGAAGGAATCATTCCAAGACCCTCACTCTTCATTGCTGGCTGGTCTTGCAGAATCCACACATAAGAATCTAAAGACCCATCCAGAGAAGTAGGTATGCAGTAGATGCCTATTTCCCATATCATAGGGTAACTGTAGGCTCTGATGGCATTTGCAGCTGCTAGTTCTGACCATCTGTGCTTTCTGTGCAGTGCTCTCTAGAAATCCTTCAATCGAGTTCCAGCATACTTCTTTCTTGCTGCCCAAATATGAATTATCTCAAGCTTTGAGATAATTTGCTCTCCTTTTGAAGTAATGTGTAATGAGGAGAGAAAACAGCTTTAATTGTGGGAAGGAGGAAATCACTACTTCATTCTAGGGCTTTGGTATTGTGGAAGTTGGGCTGTTGATGGATTTATTTATTTGCCTTCCAAGAAAAAACTGCATATTAACTTCCTGGTGCAAACTTTGTCATCTTGTAGAGAAAACAGCATAGTTGTATTTGTAAGTGATGAGCAACTATGTTACTTCCATTAGTGTTTCTGTTTTAAATTGTAACTGTGACCTGCAACTTATCAAATCTTGCTAAGACACTTTCACCTTATAAAATAGGGGGTCAGAAAGAGGGCTAATGGGGTTAAAATGAACTGAAGCATAAAAAATTTCAGTCCAGAAGAATTTTTTTTTTTTTTAAATTTTTTTTTCCCAAGTGTTTGTAACTGGATGAAAAACATGTTTTAAATGAAGTGGTCTTTCACCATATGCTAATGCCAGTTCTAGTGATATTACTCATGCAAAGTCTCCGGTGTGGATCTGTCACAACCTGAGGGAATAAATTATTCCTTTGAAGAGAAGGGAGAAAACAAATACAGCAGTACCTAACTGTGCTTTTATTTCACTAATTACAGATACTTATTTTTGACAGGTTTTTTTTCCCCCCTTTTGGTTACAGTCTTACTAAAGGAATTTATTTATTTATGTCTGTAAAAGCATGTATTTCATGATTCTATTTCAAGCTTGTGGGGATTTGGTGGTTATTTTTATTTGACTTTTGGGTTTGGTGTTTTGGGAGTGTTTTTGTTCTTTTGTTTTCTCTTTGTTTGTTTTAACTGAGGCTGATACGTACTTCTGTTTGTAATACAAAATGAGAGGTGTCTAGTGTGTTATTTTTTATCTTTTAACAATTTAAAATACCCCTCATGTTTAGCTCGCTCTCCTTTGAGGAATATTTGGTTCAGATTAGCACCTCTTACTGTAGATGCCCAGAAGTTGCATATGATATCAGTAAAATAATAATTTTTAAAAATATGACAGTGAGGAGCACCAGAGAAGATATGGAATAACCCTTGAGGCCTAAAAAGAAAAAAAAGTATCATTTAATTAAAAAGCATTCAATGTGCTTATGCTGCTTTAAAGACATTTGAGTACATTCTCTTACCTTTACATCTGTGTCTGAGGAGAGTAACCGAGCAATAAAAATGTGCTTGTTAAGGTAAAGCTTCATTTGATTTTTATGGTTTTTTTGTTGTTTTGTTTGCATAAGAAATGTTACCTTTTCTTGAAGAATGAGTAACCTATTCTTAACTTTCTGGTTTTTTTTTCGTGTCTGTTGCTATAATCATTTTTTATATTGCAGTGCTGCATGATTTTGTTGAAAACACTAAACCAGTACCTCAGTTTTACAGCCTTTTTTTCCAATGAAGAAAAACAATTTCCTTGATGGACAGAACAAAATAATTCTTGATCACTATCAGCTTTGAACAGTCACAATTGAGAGTATAATTAGAGTAGGAAAATGTCAACACAAACTGTTTTTTCCTGTGTTAAAATAAATGAAAGAAAAAGCAAAGCAAAGATACAAATGAGGACTTGAAAAATTGTGAGAGTGCTGTCATGATTAAGTTTGTGGGAATTATTTTTCAGAGATAGCAGTATGTAATTTTGATCAGGTCTGCACGAGGCACCATTTACTTTATGTAATATTTGTCTTGAGTATGTTGAGCTGGGGAATAAACACAGGAGGCAAATGTATCTTCTGTGAACTAAAGCAGACAGCTTTTTTTTAGGTGAATTCCAAATCACAGTAAGAAGAAATGACATGGCTAGAATAATGTGGTCACACTTTTCTTTATTATTTAGTATCTCAAAGAAGTTTTCCTGCCAGCATTCATTCTGATTCCAGAATTCTTAATTTATTTTGAGTTTCTCTACGTTTAAAACCTGGGTACTTCAGAGTTTAGTAAACTGTGCCAAGAAGTGTCTGTAGGTTAAAAATATTTAATATGATGTCTTCAGATACAGTCTAGATGTTAAGAGGGATGAGGAGCGAGCAAAGAGCAGCAGTGGAGGATCTGTGATTCCCTCACCCTGTGCAGAGCGTCTATCCACATTGCTTTGCTCAGCCCTAACAGAAGGAGTGTAGCCATCTCCAGCTTTCCCTTGTGGATCTCTGCTGGAGAGAGGGTAGTTTGCTAAGGAGAGTTCAAGTACTAAGATCATTGATATTGTGGGAAGGAGTGGAAAAGAGAATAAAGCATGACTCGAGCCAAAGCTACAGGTCAGAATCTTGTGTGAATCAGGGCTGTGGAGGCTGCACACAGCACTGGCCAGGCTGCTTCCCAACTGCTCAGAGTGAGCATCAGAGAAAATGACAGTTGCTGGAGGTGCCATTGTCCAAGAGGCATTTTGCTCCATATGTTGTGGTCTTGTCCAGTTATGCTCCACTCCGGGGATAAAGTCTCCATGAGAGTTAACGTGACTCTAAGCTCCAGCCTTTGGTCTGGCTTAACCACTGTGTTTTAGCCACAAAGGTTGCTGCATTTGTGATGCCCCTTCTACCAGATAAAAATGATTCCTGAGAGCTATAGCAGCAACCGAGTAACATGTTTTTGTAGACTTTCTAGATAATTTCAGACTGACTGTTCACATGTGACACTTCTTGATAGAATTTTTGACTAAATCTGAATTGTCTGTGAAGTTCACTGACAAATTGGTTGAGAAGTCTGTATTCACTGAGAACCTGAAGGACTTTCCTTAATGGATCATCTGTCTCTTAAATGTCCTGTGTCCTGCAGGAGAAGGGTGGTGTGGGGAGGACAGTGTGTGCAATAGGGAAATGTTTTTGTCAGGAAATGAGATAGACTTTAGGCAGACATCAGTTTTCCCAGATATAAACTGTTGGTGACAAGTCCAAATATAGATGACACTAGCAAAGTCTAGATATTTCTTTATAGGCAGCAATCTCTTTTTGTTTTAAAAAGTTTTTATTTGTTCCAAAAGCGTTAATGCTTTATAATGCTCCAGCTTGAATAACTATGCATATGCATGGTTGTTAATTGCCAAGTTCCATGGTTTTACCGTTTGTCTCTGCTGTTTCTAAAAGTAGGCAGGATGGGTCTTATTTCCTTCAAGATCCTGCATGGGTCGAGATGGCCTGGATGAAATATCAGCTTTCCCCATGTGCTACCACTGCAGGGGTTTCTGCTTTGCTGAGCTGAGAAGGAGCTGCTGGCAGGACAGCATTGGTGACAGCCTCATGCTCTGAAACTTGTGGCTTTGCTGTGTTTCGTGGTCCTGAGCCAGGCTGGTTGGCTTCACCAAGCTCTTGAGAACAGGGAGGGGCAGGGGCTAAGTGAGGCTGATCATTGAGCTCTTTAGCATGGGATGGTTTTGCTAGGCTTCTGGGGTAGCAGCAGCATCTTTTTGAGAAGTGCCACGTTTTTAATGTATGCATCTAGACAATTTTGTTTCAAAAGTCTCTATAATTATATGAAATGTGAGTGTAAAACTGAGTGCTGACATGATTGGTCTTGAAATTATGAAGTATATTCGTAAGGAGCATTCCTGTTTTCATGCCTATTGTATTTTTAGAAGTGGACTCCGGGGTTTTCATTTCCTGTGTCAATCCTTATGCCTTTTTTTACTGTCTTTCCTTTGTTTTAGTATTAGGTGGTTTCAGGTACGTAACTTTTTAACGTGTTTGAATACATCTAACTAATTGTGCTTAGAATTACTTTAATGCCATCATATTGTAATCACATAAAATGTGGTTATTTTCTTTTTAAAATCATTCCTGTACATTAAGGTAATACTGTATTCTATGACATTTTTTATATTGCTGCGATTTCTCTTCATGGCATTGTTGCAACAGGGAGAAGAACAGTAGCTAAATGTTCTGTCTTAGTTCCTACTGTACTACAGTGTTTAAAAGTGAATTACTGAACTGCTTTTTAGTTGGATGGTTAACTTGGAAGTAGATTTTTGGACTTGGAGTTCTGATTTTAAAGCTCTCTGCAAGAGCAGGAAGGAGCTTCAACTCCACCTGCTCTATGAGCAATGACAGGACCTGTTTTCTGAAACTGTCAATGAAAGCAGTGGGGGTGGTTGCAGGTGACTGTCACCTTCAGTCTTGAGACATGCCACCCGAGGTCTTTCACTTTTCACTGCAGACATGGGACATGTATTTCTTCTGGGGATGAATCCGCAGCACCGGTTTTGTTCTGATAGCAGCATCTGGCACTAGATTGATTTAACAGGCTATGAGGTTTGCTCTTTTCAGATATGCACTTGTACGGCAGCTTCTGTGCAACTCTGACATGGCCACACGCTACTGTTGTTTTTTCTGCCTCCTAGCACCACGTGTGAAGCTAAAGCTCTTTGACACCTGCCATTTGGACCCTTTTCTTACTGAAAAATGTCATCGTTTTCAGACAAGATGAAGACAGATATCTGATCATTCTTCCCATTGCAGGGATGTGCTGAGGGCATGGTTTGTACACAGATGAATAAAGGATTCCAGGCTGTAGCTATACAGTTAGTTTTATTAGTTCAGTACAGTAGGTAGTTTTTGATTTAGGGATATATAGACTTATATCTAGTACAGAAGTAGTTAAAGAATGGTAACTCATTGTTACATCTTGCAATAATTCTCAAGCCTACTTCATTCTGCTGCAAGTAGCAATTGTCTTATATTTTACTGGCAAGAAATTTCACACCACTTTTCTTTGGGGGGGGGGGGGATGATGGTAGTTGAGGAATTGAAATCAGAAAACTTTGAACTCTTCTAATTCTATAATCAGTGAAATGCTTTATGTGGGATATTTTCTGCATTCATCCAAATCTGGAAGTTCGTAGAACCTGGCTGCATTTTCTAAAGTAGTAACTTTTTTAAAGGAGAAGCTTTTAAATTTTATGCCACAATTGCTTCCGCCACTTCTAAACACTGATAAAACCAGGCCTAATTCTTTTCAGTAGGTGCTGAAGGTCTACGCTGTCTACCAGGAAAGCCATCAGCTTAACTGGCAGTAAATATCACTTGTGTCTGAACAGGAGAGTTATAATCCCTAATTCAAGGATGGTTGCCTTGAAATTCTGTTATTTCGGAAGATGCTTTGTAAGGTGCTTTATTAATGTTCCTACTGTAGGCTCAGCAAGCTGTTTCAAAAGTAGGGTTTGTGTCTGAAAGACATTGCTCAAACGCATTGTTCTGTGTTGTAATTTGCTGCATGACAATTCCTGGTCTGAAATAGTTTAATAATTTTCACTTTAAAAAGTAGACTGAGTTGGTTAGGACAAAATTGCTTTATTCTTTGCATGGTGTAATTTGTGGTTAACTTTGTGAAATAATGAGCAATCTCATTCATATGAGGGTGGACACACCTACGGACTTCGTTGTGAATTCTGAACTCTAGTTGTAAGCAGAATTTCACCTAATATTTTCTATGGAAACTTAAAGAATGTGGCTGATCAACGATACAGGGTCTGTATCACAGCTTATCATTTGATGTGCTGTCTGAAGACACTTTGTGGGCTTCATTTCTTGTGTGCTTGGGAGTTCTGGGCAGGATTTGTACTTTAAGACATTTGTTCCTCCCATCTATTTGAATGGCTTCACTATGAGGCAGTTTGAGCTTTTCTGTGTAGTATTTTTGCAAAAGAGGACTATAACACCTCTTGTCTAATGTGGCTGATTATGAAAGGTGGACGTATGATCAAAACTTGAGCAGTATGTAGTGCCTGAATGTTTTGAATGAAGCAATTGAAATTGATGAAAATTCTTTTCCTATCTAAAAGTATATTTTGTCATTGTTTAATACTGGAATATCTCTAGTTCTATATATTGTTAAAATTTGAAGCTAAATCTTGATATTACTTAAAACCACAGATTAATTGTATGAGGTTTGGCTTGGTTCTGTTGAATAATGATTGCTTTCTAGGATAATCTTCTAGTATTTCTAGCATAATCTTCTTCTTGCAGTTCTAACATCTTCCTTTGCCATACCGCTAGATTATTGGAGGTGGGAGAGACTAGATTTTGGATTTAATCTCATCTGTCAGAATGAGCAGGCTTTTAAAAATCTTCTAGGGCTTTTTATTCTTTGCATACGTTATTGAGTATACACCAGAACCTTTTTATCTTCCACTTCCATGACATATGTTCCTCATAAGGGGGAAAAAAAAATGGCTTGGCTGTGTCAGAGCCAGGATCTGTCAAGCCAGGTATCCTATTGTTCCTGTGGCGAAGCATGTGTGGCTGAATAAATCACTATGTCTTGCTCAGCCTACGCTGGACTACAGTCTCCAGTTGGCTGTATTCATCACTTCTCCAGCAGAAGGAACTGTGCTGTGAGCAGTGTGTAGGGACTGGAGGGCTCATGTACCTAAACGTGAGATCTTGGGAATGGCTGGTAACTGCCCATTGATCTCAAGAAACATGCAGCTTGCCATCAGTAATGATGCGGAGCTGGAGGGAATGTCAAAGTTGCTTCTGCCATAGCTACCTCATAGCTCTCAACCATTTTTGGTTTTAGGCTCTTTGAGAGCTAATTGTGCCCAGTGGATTTCTTATTCATAAAATAACCCAATCTCTTTTGAGTCTTAATTAAGGCTTAATTAAATCTTCCGTGGTCCTCCTCAGTTTGTTTTCACTCACTAAATCTATCAACATCATTAAAGCTTGTATCATTCCAATCAAGCTTCTAAACGTAACATTCTTCTCTATCAAATATTTTGTTATTTTCTTTCATTTTATTTTTCTGTCCTTTAATTCTTAAGCCACTTCTTTTAGTAAGTAGCACTGAATAATGTTTTTGACTCTTTTCATCTTCTCTCTTTGACCCTTCTGTACTTCTTTCCTTTGTGGGAGCCTCTAGCTTTTTCTGCCGTTAGCTTATGAAGGATATATTTATCAGTTAATATGTAAAAAGCTGGTTTAGGGAAGTTAAACACAATTACTAAATTTTGATTAAGAAAGGAATTATATTTTAGCAGACCATCATTTTATGAGCAAATATGAAAATGTGGGTCCTTTGAGGTTGATATACCCCTTTGCTTTTAGAGTGCCCATGATTTTCTTCCAAGTATTAACACCAGTTTCTTCTTTGTATTGGTATTGTTTCTTCAAATGTTATTTTAAAGGCTCTAAGTTGTAAATCAGGGTATTGGAGATTGTGGGAACAGTAAGTTATGTAAAGTCAGATAAAGTTACTTCTTCTCTCTATGTAGGTTATTAATCCAGTGTTGCATTTGATTGTGGGGAAATGACTTATGAAATAAAATAGTCTGAAATGTTGGTAAGGTTCATGAAAATGTCAGGAAGCTGCATCCATCATTAACCCTTCAAGCCTCTAGCCTGATACATCTTTTTCATTATACATACATGAGATTTTTGCACATTGTTTTGAAAAGGTTTTCAGTGAAAACTTACTACTTAAGAACCCTGTATGTTTTAAAAAGTGTGCCATTACGTGCAAGTACATGAAATTGTAATGTAGTTAAGCAACTGTTGGTTATCTAGTTTGTTACATATAATCTTTCTTGTTTTGCATCTTTAGTGTATGCATTTTTGTAGGTATGTAATAGTTTTGAATTTTAAAGAAAAAAGTTCATGGGGTTTTTTTGGTGGGTTGGTTTTGGTTGTGTTTTTTTTTTTTTTTTTTTTTTTTTTTTTTTTTTTTACCTTTTACAAGAAAGGCTTTTTTCCTGTAAAACTTAAGAGATTGAAAATATGAGTGTTTTGAACAGGTCTTCAAATTAACTTTTCATACCAGATACATAGTGCTTGCTTAAGCTGAGAAAGAAAGTAACTCTCTGTAGTAAATTTTAAAGGCTCCTTACAGTATTCAGAATGCAGCTGGCATGGTCTTTAGCATAAAGCTGAGGGTCCAGCAGGTGGTGCTGGTGGAATACAGTTAATGTTGATTTAATGCTACATGAAGTGTCTTAACAAATGTGAATGAGACTGGTGCAGTATACGAAAAGTTACTTTCTATGCAACAAGCCTGTTTGTACAATTAAAAAGAGAAAACTGAAATCTTGTGTAGTGGCTTTGTGGTTTAGGCATTTTAATTTTAAGTTAGATATAGATTCTGAGGAAAAAAAGGTCTAGCTGTTGGATTGCGGATGTGGGAAGCAGACTATATGGAGGCATAGTCCCAGATTTTTTACCTGCTTTTTTTGTTAATTCAGAGAGCAGTTTATGAAACTTGTCCATTCATGTACTATAAGCATATTATACTGTAACCACTTGCCTATTTAAATGGCAAAATAGCTTTTTAATAATGTTGGTTTTGGTCAGTGCAAGAGTCTTTCCTCTTAAGGAACGCATGAAATAAGGATCTAATTTTATGAGGGCGTGGGGGAGTCTAGTTTTCTGGTTTAATCCATTATGTAGCTTAAAAAGTCAAAGTAAAAATAAATTCTAGTTCTGAAGATATGCAGATTTTTAGATACAATTTTTACCAATTCTTATGTAGGCTTTCTTTTGAGTCTTGAAAATTGTACCTTTTAAAAAAAGGGGAGGGGTTAGAGAACAGTGTGACTGCAGTAGTTTGGAATAAATTTCTGTTGCCTGCTATTTGAGCAGGTTTGGTATTGTCTTAATGTACCCTGACATAAAATATGTATATTCCTTGAAATCATGATGTAGAGCATTTTACCTCAAAGTAGCTTAAATCATCCTATATAACATCCTCTTTTAAAGAGATTTATTATAATTTGGAAAACACTTGGGTCTTGTCTCCTGTCTAGTCCAGGAGCAAAATCCAGAACAACTGCAAAGAAAAATTCCCAAGCCTACTTTGCTTGCAATCTTAGTGTTTGTGAGCAAGCTAAATGTTTTAGCTTTCTATGTGCCAGTGTCACATTAGTAACCTCCTCACTGTAGCTAAAACCAAACTAAATAAAGCCACATGACAGCCACTGAAGTTTGCTTGACTATGGTTGAACAAACCAGGGGATGGTTTCTTTGGAGTTCATGGCCCTACACATTTACTCCGGGTAACAAATTTGTTTAACGTCTGGGTTTTACTGGTTTAGGCGCAGCGGTATGGGGTTCTGCATGAGCAGAAATTCTTCTCCAAGTCTGCTACACCAGATACTTCATAGAATAACTGCACACACACACAAAACCATCTCAGAGTGGATGTCAAATATCCAGTGTATGCTGTTTCTGAAAGTGCTTTTTGTATCTTGTTTTCCTGCTTGAGATAACTTTTTACTTGGCTTCACCCTCCTTCTGCTCGCCCCAGTGTATGAATGTTCTTGCACTTGAGGAAAGGAAATGTGCTCTCTTCAAATATTTCTTTCTCCCATCCTGAGTTTATTTTTATTTACTCATTTTAGCAAGGAGGTTTTGTATTACCTATGTTAAAATTTGGCATGATTCAGTTACTACTGTAGAACAGTAGTGTTACTGCAGTCCCCTCGCTTCTGAAAATTGTCAGCATAGCATTAATGAGAATCAATAAACTCTCAAGTGTGTTAAAATCCCCATCCAGGACACTTTGTTTTTTCACAGCATAAAATACAGGGAGGGATCAAGCAATAAGCTCTGTGCAGTGATATAGCTAATAGTACAACATCGTAAAAATGTGTGCAAAACACTGATTTTCTTTTTTTTATTTAAGTGTAATATCAATGTATTTGATTGAAAAACTGCACAAGAGGTAACTTTTTGGATCTGTTTTAATACAAAGATTGAAGAGACATTAGTGAAAACCTGTTAGAGGTATGTGTTAATGTGTGTGGTTTTTCTGGAAGCAAAACCTAAAAAGGGAGCCCTTGCCAGATGCTGCCTTTATAAGGTGTGAACAGGTTAAGAAATACTCTGCATTGTTCTTTAAACTAGCTATTAATCAGAAAAATCAGTTTGATGAGGCTTCTGTCAAGATTTTCATTTTCAAGCAGTAAGGTTTTTGTGATGTGGCCATATTTCTGAACTCTGTTATGGGACTGTTTCTTTATGTCATTTATAATAATGGAATGCCCATAAGGCTGAATCTTTTTAAAAGACCATGTAAATAGTTTCATTTTCACTTGCCCCATTCAGCTGGTCTGAGCAATTTTTTGCTCTGTTAAACCAGTTGTTTGAATGGGTCTGGAGTTACAATAATACAAAAGAGAACAGGATTTTATTCTGTGTATTTATCGAAAGATTTGGTTGGTCTGTAATACTGAAAGGTTCTTTTGAGTTCTGAGTAACTATAAAATCTGACTTGTGTACTGCACTCTACCAAATTCCAGTTGGGGGGAGGAATCTGTAAAAACAAAAGTAAGAAATTCTTACCTTTTATGTTTGCATTTTATACTTTTTACTGTTAACGTGCTTGAACATTGAATAGAAACGTGTTTTATCTCTGAGCTATTTATTCTCCAGCTTTTCCTAAAGGGAAGGGCTTCTAGGTATCAGTTTTTAATTCAAAAATTCAACCTACTGAATATTCTTAAAAGGTAAATTTATAGTCTAATTTTAAAACAATATAAAGCAAAGTTATAATTTTTATTGAAAGGTCTGGTTCTTAAGGAGGGAAACCACAACCCTTATGGCAAAGATAGTTATTCTAAGAGTGGAATAGTAAAAGTAAAAATAGTTCAGAAACTGATAGTATGCCTCTCCATTGCAGTAGCTCTACGATGCTTTAATTATTAACCTGAAATTCAAGTTCTCTTGAAGTTACTTGAAGAAATATACTGTTGATTCAGTGGTGTCAAAATTTCACAGCTGAAAATAAACGTACACTGTGAACACTCGATTGCCGTTTTCTCTTGAGTGGAACTAGAGCACTCAAGGGCTTTTTAATTGTGTTGTGATTTGAATTGGAGTTTATCATCATTACTGAATGAGTTTGAGGTGTGTGGTAGATACATGAACTGTAGCTTAAGTTACCGAAGACATGCAGTCTGTGTTTTTCTTTGAGGACGGTAGTGAGAGCAGGAAGAATACGATCTTAAGTGCCACTGAGAAGCAAGCTGCAGCTCTCTGTAACAGGTCAGGGTTTTTCTGAGTATCTTAGCCAGCTAACTTTAGACAATGTGTGTGCTCACTCATGTCTTGGATTCTGGTAATAGTTTAACTGATGTTAGACTTTTGAAATTGTCAGGTGGGATTTTGGTTTGCTTACAGAAGCTAGTTTGCCTATTTACTTCTGGTAATACTTGTTCCTTGTGTTCATTTTCTCCGTTGTCAGATTACTACAGGGCCTGATATCACACACAGTGTGTATTTATAATAAGGTCAGAATTGCAAAAGAATGGATCTTGCAGGTCAGGGGGTGTGTGGTTTAGTTTAAATGGATGTATTTTTCTTTGTACTGTCTTTCTTTTGTAAGTATTAAGTTGACTGAGAATATTTTTAAAACATGAGGCTTTAAAAAAACCACCTAAGTATCCAGTTAAGTCACTTGCTAAGTCTTTCAGTCATGTTTTTCAGTTGTGTGGTATTTTAATTATTTACTGTTTCGTTTTCAGCATTGTCAGTGAAGCAGGAGCATCTATCTACAGCGTCAGTCCAGAAGCGTCCAAGGAAATGCCAGACCTGGACCCTAACCTGCGAAGTGCAGGTATGAAGTATATTTCATTTTCTCTCTATTTCAACATACAGCTCAAGTCTCAGTTCTCAGACTGCATTGTTTATAATATTAAGTATAATAATAGTCAAAAGTATAAAAAGTGAAGGGTTTGGATGTTTTGTTTCTAAACTAATTCTTCTATCATTTCACATTTGAAGTCCTAGGTATGCAAATCGATGATATCTTCTGAGGCCTGTAATGTAGAAGTCCTTGTGGGTGTGTTCCTGCAGCAGGCTGGTACAGGAGAATTTATGGGGATTAATATTAATGATGAATTGCATAAACTTTCATAGTTGGACAGGTCCATACCCACAAGAGCTAGACCTTCCCTCTCTTCTCTTGTCCTTGTATGTACACAAACATCTCCAACAATAATTAAGCACTTCAAGGGCTGGAAAAAAAGGTAAGAATAGAACACGTAATTTAAAGGTGTGCATTCATTGTGATCACTTTGAACTCTTTAATGTAGCTGAATATAGTCCTCAAGAAATACTATTGAGTTTTCTTTCTTTTAATTACCTACTTCAGCATAAATGTTACTGAGGTATAATACAGCCCAAGTTCTTAGAAATGTACAAGTGTTGTCACTGTTATAATTTTCAGTGTTTGGTTAAAGAACAGTCTTTAAAGATCAAATTCCTAGCAGTTTCACTAGCATCCAGATTCTACTCATGAGTTTGGTTTATTGGGAAACAGCTGTAAAGTAAGGTCTGAGGTTATTTTTTGATTACTTACTTTGTGTATTTTTTATTTGCATGTCTTTTTGTATCTCTTTACCTCAGATTTTATTTTCTTCATTTTCCTGCAATTTGCTGTCATACACAATCAAATATGGCATATTTGTAAATAGTCGTATAAATCTTTTCCAGTCAGAATTATACTGTTCTTAATTTTAATGTTACTCTAGGAGGCTACCAGTCTGGAAATTCTTAGGAAGGTGTAGAAGTAGATCAGCAGAAAACAAATTTGAACTTTGGTGGTATTTGGGGGTGAAACTTTCTAGAATTCCCCATGTTCCCCTTTCCTTTTATTTCCAAGAAGGGGAAAAAGGGATTTATGTTAACTCTGTTTCAAGTGAATGTTTTTACAGGAATATTCTTTAAATGTCTGTATTAGCCCTTCCTTTTACAGGACAGGCCTCCAGCTTTTTTTTCCTTGACTCTTTCCTCCCTGCCTGTGAATGTTCCCTTGTGATTATTTCTTACCTGGGCCACGGAGGTTTTGAACATGCCATGGTATGGCCAGAGCAAATATTAGGCATGTGATGTTTCCATATTTGTGACACATGCCACTAATCTTCCCTTGGGCCAGCATTTTTTATGTTGCTGATACATTAACTGTGGGTTTAGAGTTGATGTAAATGAACAAAAAAACATTGAAAAGGAGGAAACCTAATTATGAACAATATACTTTTCCAGATGTACATGATTTTCCTTTTTTTCTGAAGTTAATTTTTGAACATTTCAACCACTTTTATTTAGTGTTGTACATCAAATACAGTAAATGAAAATCAAATTTGTAATACATGACCAATTTCAGTATTAATTATCTAGAGTTCATAATTTCTCCTTTATTGCTAGGAATTGCTTCAGGCATAACTTAAGCGCTGTTTGCATCTGGTTGGAAAAGCATCAGCAATTTTAATGTGCCGTAGCAGTACCATAGCATGGATAGAAATTGAAAAAGGGTAAGATAGAAAGTGAAAAATAATAGCTTAGTTCCATGGATGTTGGCTGTTCTGGAACTGACAGCTTGAAGTATATTTATTAAAGTGGAGGCTTTCTGGAAGTTTTAGACTTTCTTCTTGACGTCTTCTAGTGTCAATTTGTAATTAGCTGCACTAAAGCTGTGGACATTTTTTTTTAAATCTGAATATAAAAATGTGACATAACATTAGAAGGAAACATTAACTGATGTTTGAGGGGGTTTGCAAACTTTCTTCTTGACTAGCTTTTACTTTTGTACCATGGATTTTCTTTTAATTTGCAGCAAACAGAAATGTGACATGGTGCAAAGCTGACTTGCTTTTTATTTTAATTGTTGTGTTACATCGTGTCAGGTTCTGTGCTTACATGACAGCATTTAGTACATTAAAGGAAGATGACAGCTGCATGATGAAGTGTGACATTTATAGTTAAAATAAAAGGTACAACTGACGTGAGATATCTGTGATCTTAACGCAGTTTGCCACTTTAACATTTTTCTCAACACAGGCTTTGCAGACGGGTTTGGGGTTTTTTGAATTACGCAGGTAGGCCTATGTTTGTTCATTAGGTATGTAAATGTAAACTATTAAATAATGAATATTAAATGAGAGCTTACTTTCACATCTTGTGGTGTAATCTCTGTCATATTTGCAGTGCTGTTTAGCAACTGTTGGTAGTAAGCTTTCACTTGATACAAAGAAATAGAAGTTACCAATCCTGGTAAAAATATTAGTTTATTAATTTCTTCTTGTCTAAGTGTTGTATACAGGGAGAAAATCAGCAACTTTTAGCATTTTTTTGGGGATGCTAATTAAAGATATTAAGGCAAGAACTCAACTAGTTAATATTTTTTTTTTTCCCTTTGAACTGTCTTTTAAAGGTCATAGATGACATGGGTTTGTAATAAATGATTGAGAAAGATCTCATTATAAACTAATGGTGTATGTATAAACTATAGTGGAAATAGTTTATGGTCATATAGTATACGTGTAGTCGTCTATACAGCACTTTTAGCCAAAATTGCACTTGGGGGGTAGGGAGGGAAAAGCTCATTTATAATTCACTGCTATCTACAGTGCAGAAATTGCAATAAGGTCTCTTCAACTTCAGAAATGTCCTTCAGAGATGGCTGCCTTCTTTTTGGCACTAGGCAGTAACAGATTCTCATATGAATTCTTTACATTGATACAGGTTGTTTAAAAATTTCATAGCACCAAATCTGGATATTTCACAAAAGTGTAGAAGCTTCTGTACAGCCACTCCAGTTCCTATATACTCTTGTGGACTCAACTAAGTAGACAGTAAAGAACGTGATGAAACCTAGTTACTTGAGTGAGAAGGTGTACATACCCTTCTGACAGTCATTGTAGGATTAATGAGCAGAACAGCTATTTCTCAGCATCACAAAATTAGGAGATAAGAGGCTTTATAGGCCAGAGCAGTAAAAGGATTTCCTACTTGATAGGCTGAGGAAGTTCAGCTGCAGCAGATTAGGAGGATTCTGCCTAGAGAACAAGCCACTGGAGTTCAGTAACAAGGGTTTTGGGATGAACTTGTGATAGGGTTTCAGCCTGACAGAAGGGAATGCAAATGTTCCTTGAGTTCTCCTTACCAAGAGCTGTGTTGAAGGACAAGCTGAAGATACAGGGTGGGAATATTTGTAGGGGAGAATGGACTCCCTATAAAGAGTGCTTAGCAAGCCAGAAAGATCGATCATCTTTGTGAAGCTTATGAAGATGTGCTTACTCAAGGCTTTGTGAGTGCCTGCTCTAGGGTTAGTGGAATGGTAATGAGGGAGTTGTGAGGCTGGATGGGTGACTGCAGTTCTGTTTCTGCCCTGGTGTGTGTCCTCTGGCCACCCTCTTAGAGCAGAATTCAAATGTTTAATTTGGTGGAGTTTTCTTTAAGCTATCGAATTCATACTTACTTGGCTGGCCTGTTTTGTTTTGGTGATTTGTGTTTTGTTTAGGGTTTTTGTTTGGGGGTTTATTCTATTTTTTCTTTTCTTTTTTCCCTAACATTTCATATTTAACCTCTGATTGGCTTTTATTCATGGCGACTTCAAGTAGGAGTTTTTCACGATAACTCATCCGTTAAGATCATCTGGATTAGTTTGTGGTCTCTGTGGTTGAGACTTGCTTCTGCCTTTTTTTTTAATGGAAGGCCTGGATGCAAGTTTCCCTTCAAAGATGCTGTAAGTAAGAGTTCACTGAGCACAGCACTTTGCCTTGCAAGTTTACCAGTAATTCTCCTTGTCATTAGTTGTCTTTCATTATCAGAGCAGTTGAGAAGACTGTATTGATGTAATATTCTTTGCATGGGTAAAAGAAAAAAGCTAAACTCAGTGGTGACAGGCATTCCTCCTTTAAACTGATGGACTCTGTGACTGTCAGTGTTGACTTGGTGACTTGGTTTTGATTGCTGTCACTGGGGCTGTGAACTCTGGAATTAAATGGTTTTCCAAAGGTTGATATCTTATTCGTTGTACCTCCACCCTGTCCTGTATAGTTTTGCCCAAGAGTTTATTTTGTTGTGCTGAACCTGTATTCCTGATGAATATTAGGCTTCTAGGGTGAGAAATAAAATGAGTCTGTGCAGGTGCTGGTGTGTAGACACTGCCGCACTTTCTGTTTTTTCTCTCAAGATAATGCTTTTCCACTTCTGCAGTTGTTGCAAATGCATGCTGGCTTGAACAAGGTTAGCTAAGCTAAATCGGAAGGCTGTGGTGGGATAGGTAAAGCGTATAGAAAGTATAAGCACATGTGACTCATGCAGAAGGACTAACACAGAAATATGGATTTTATGTACTTCCTGGATGCCTGGAAACTTGCTAAGGCATGGTCAGCTAATGGTGGTTTAGTTGTTGTCCTTAGTACAAGGAGAATAAAGGATACACTAATTGTTTGGCATGTACTCACATCAGATTTTTTTAGTTCTGCTGCTTCTCCACCTTTTGAAGTGGATACCATGATGAAGTGAATGTCACTTAATAACTCCAAGAACCAGAGGAAACTGCTGAATTTGGCGTGATGGTGGAGAACTACGATGAGGCAGTAGTCATGCTGGGATTTTACCCTGGTTTCAATATACGCTCAAGTTATATTAAATGAGAAATGCCTTCATTTCATTAAATTGATAAATTACCTTTCATTTTGAGATGACTGCTCTAACAAATAAGCAATCTCTCTTCTTTCACTATTTAAAAAGATAAATAATGTGCTTCAGTGAACTGATTTATAAAAATGCAGACAAACTTGAATATGTAGAATTCTTTAAACACACGCTAAGGTGGGCAAGGGGGTTATGTCTTTTCAGACATCACATTTGTGTAATTACTTGTTCAAGGACATCTCTCGCTAAGCCTCTCCAATTTATTTCCACACCTTAATGCAATCGTAAGTGTCTGTTTTTTAATTTGCAATTCTGTGTTCAGCTGCTGAAGCAAGAGTAACATACTTGGCCTTGTCTAATGCAGCACCTCCAAGAAATGCTCATTTTCCTCTCAGACATGAAAGGCCTGGGATCCTCTGACAAGACCTCATACTTGTGTTGCCCTGTTAAGGAAGCAACAAATGTAGATAAAATATTCCTTAAAGTTACTTTTTTGCAAAGATTTGGAATACTAAATGGACAAGCACGTGTGTTGTGTTGCATGCACAGGTATTATTCAGTATAGAAACTGTGTTGCTTCTGAAGGGTGATTTCTGAGGATAAAGAAGAATTCGAAAGAGCAAAAGGTCACACAGCGCAGCTTGCCTTAGCATTGTCAAATCCCATCTGCTTGTCTCCTCTCCACAGGGCAGAATGCATTGGATTATTGTACACTTAAAGCTCAGCACACCACTTGCACTTTTCCTTGCAAAAGAAAGCTGTATAGGCTTTGGGGGCTTGGTAGGACTTTGAGACTGTCATGCTGCAGGGTTTTATTCTTGAGGGTACTGTTAGAGACATACAGTTCAGAGCTGTCATGCTGGTCAGCAAGTAGAAGGTAGAGACAAGAAAAAATGTAATTTCTTTTGACTTTATCTTAAGGAAAGTAAACCAATTGGATGATTAGATGTGTGGGACATAGTGCCTTGATGTCTACTTGAGCTAATTTCTTCATCTTCCTAAAAGAGCGCTATTCCCCCTTGGCTACTGGGGAGAGAAGGTCATTTTTCAAAAACTTTATTGGACAGAAGTCCTATGGTTAAACCATTCGCACTGCTTTCTAAGTAGAAACTTTCTTCTACAGCTAATCTTAGAGGATTGGTGCAAGTTCCACCATAAGTTTTCAGAAAGAGAAGAAAGGAAAGCAAGCACAGAATTCTTACACATTAAAACACTTTGCCAGCCCATTTGGTAGGGTTCTGTGCAATTACAGCAGTACAAAATGCACTTAGTATTCCATCTTTCATCTGCTGCATTCTGTAGCATTTGAGAATGAGTTTAATTATACTGTTGGAAGGGAAAAGATGCAGTGGTTAGAAACAAAATGGATGAACAGCAGTAACAGGTAAAGAGGGGCTTGTTCCTTCTCTCCCTGTAGGACCCAGTTCCTACTAATGAGCAGAAGCTCATCTCAAGGTTTGGGCTAGGCTCTACTATTCTGCTTAAACAGAATTAATAGGGAATCTATGGATACCTTAAAAAAAACAGTCCCTAAGTGCAGATAGCCTGAAAATGACTGGGACTCCCACAGCTTTGCATGGACATATGTGCCTGCATCAGGATTTTGAGAGAGAAAAATAGGCTTGAATTTCCCAAAACCAGTGGCACAATCTGAATGAGTTGTTGCACAGGCGTTAGAGATGTTTGTAATCTTCACTTTCTTGTTGTTCTAGACAAGAATCTAACATTTTCTGATCTGTGCAAACTTTATAGCATGCGTGAGAAGTGGTATATAATTATTAACATCCTGCTCATCAACACTATTTCTTTTGAAGCTGTGGAGTGTAGTAGTAGGCTGGAGTAGAGGATCTTTTGAATCTGCAAGATCAAGACTAGTTTAGATTCTCTTAGTTTTCTGCCTTGTTACAGAATTAAAACAGAAGATTATGTTCAGCCAGGAGAAAACTCTTCTGCCTGGCTCTTTTGAATCAGTATTTTCACTATACTGAGAGTAGTGTGCATCTGTCTTAACTGATCATTATTCTCTGTGCACCTGTGTGTGATTACACTTCACATGCTTTGTGGAAAGATGTGGCATTCACTTTGCCTTCCTTTCATATACCTGCTTCTTATATCCCAGATGTATCTGAGTTCAGCAGATGGACTTGCCTTTTATTTACAGAGCATCGTTTTCTACACTTCTGAACAAACTGAAAACACCCCACCGGTTCTGTCTAAAACCAATCTCCAGAAGCAGAGCACTAGTCCCTGCTCTGATAAAGCCAGTTTCCCTTAGCATAAAAGAATTATGAAAACAATTTTCTTCCCTCCCTCTGGATGTAACTGTGCTTTTGTGTGTCTGTGTATTTTCCTTAGAAGGTTTGGTTGCTTCTTTGAAGCGTGGAGTCAGAGGAGAAAAAGAGTACAAGGATGCTCTTCAACTCAAGGAGTTCTGGTTTGCTTTTAATATAGCAGTATACATTACTCACCAAAGCTGCTTTTCCTACTATAGGCATAAGAAAGGACATTCTGGTCATTTGTAAGAAGTTAATTTCTGATGTTGGTATAAATGAATAACCCTTGTAAGTACAGAACTTCAAGTAATTTTTTATATTTAGTAGCATCAGTAATCAATGGCATAGTGATGGAGTTAAAATCAGTACCAGTGGTCTGACTGTGAAAAACATACTGGTGATGTCTATCTTTTAGGCTGAACAGATGGGGAAAGATTTTATTTATTTTGTCCACCTGAATTTATACCATCTTCTACTCATTTTTGAGACAGTAAAATCACATCAGGCTTCAATTAAATGATTACATGTCTCCCATCTCATCTGGGATAAAAGCCCCTGCTACTATCCTGTGATACAGAAATTACTAATACTTATAAAAATGGTTTTGAGAGTGTTTCCAAGAAAAAAAGTGACTTAAAAAACCTGCATTGTAATGTTCACTTGTCAGTTTTTTCTTTAAATGTATTTCTTAGTTCCTTTTTGTATTCCAGCCATCTCTTTTAAAGATTTTGTAGTAATGAATTGTCATTATTTCATTAATCTTATGCAAATAACAGATTATCAGTTTTATGGAGTTAAAAGTAAACTAAAATGTAACCTTTTTAAAACAAAAACCTGCTCACTTGCCACAGAAGAATTTTGGATGAAATGCAGCTGTTGAGCAGTTGCTTAAAATAAATTGCATACTTTAAACCCACCAAGAAGATATATGAGGATTCAAAACTCTGTCACAAATCCTGACCTACTGAGAAAGAATGCTTAATGAAAAGACTACTGTACGTTTCACTGTATCCTTTGCAAGGAGGGTGAAATTCAGGTCAACAGGATAGAAAGCTTCCAGGACTCAGGAAACCTGAACAATCGATCACTGAGTAAACATTATTGTAGATACTTATGGAGAGTAATTGATCCTGAACACAATAATAGGCTTTATAAAAAGGTTTAAGTAAGTTGTAATGTTTCCATATCTAGCCTGGTATGATATATTAATAGTAATTACATATGAATTTGTGAATCTCTGACTACCTTAATATATTTTTTTTTTTTTTTTTATTTCATTGACATCAAAATTTCAATCCAGGCTTTTAAGGTGCAAAGGGTGATTTTAAAGTAGGAGGCGGATGAGTTACTTTGATGCTATAGCAGCATGTCTCAGCAAGAACGAAATACTGAGGGTTTATAATAAAAATACAGGATGTTGTCATTTATGACAAAATTGAGGTTGAACTAATCATAGCCTAATAGTTTGTGGTTGCCATATAGTTATTTGTAAAACTATCCACTGCCTTCACATCTGGAAGCTTCACGTTGTTTCAAAACACAAACGAATGCTCCCATTCATATGAAGTGGCTAAACTGTCAGTTATTGGCTGGCACATATTTTTATCCTTATATAAAGACCAGAGTGTTTAAAGGAAGGAATGCCATTGTCTAGGACTTCTGGCCAAAAATATTTTTCTGCTTGCAGTGGCAAGCAGCATCTGAATGCCACTGTACCTGAAAGAAATTGAAATATTTGTTTCCTTTTTTCACCCATAATTGTTCCTGGTAGTCTCTCACACTGCATTTGGCAGAACTTCGTATGTTCATTTTCACTCCTTCGCTATCTACAACGGGAACATTTTAATATGTGGTTGTCTGAACACAGAAGTTGGCAGGCTGCCCCTGAATCAGGCACAATACTTGAAACTATTAATAAGAAAATCAGTTATGTAACTGACAAGATTTCTAGCTGCCTTTGCACGCTAAAGAGTGTGCATGTCTGATTTGGGCCATGGTGATGTTTTAGATTTATTACCTTACTGAAGGGAGGCAGGTAGCCTAATTAAGGAGTTAGCACTAATTCTGGGGTTTTTTTAGGGCTGGCAGCTGACATGAGCCTTGTATATGTACCATCTAGAGAAATAATTGGAAGCATGCTATACTGGTTTTGCCCCTCACTGTTGAGAGTGGGCAGTTTTCTCCATCTTTTGTCTGAAAAGATTTAGCCTGAAAACTATTATCAGTGTTGCAGAGTGGAAACTCTCTCCTTTTTAACCCCTGTGAAAAATGATATCACTTGCAGTAGAAAGTACTAGTAAAAACAAAGTTGTGTGACATGTATGTGTGAGGAAAATAGTTTTAAATTTGTCAGTTTGGAATTAAGAGAGATTTGATCTTTTTAAGACAGGAGTAGCCAGATAATTAAATATGTTTGCAAGTTCATGAGGGCACATCTGCTCATTAGCCATTATGAAACAAAATGTTTTAATATAATTCCTTACTTTTTATGAAGATCAGACACTGAGACTGATGTGAGTTGTGCAAGTAACTCTTATGGAGGCTTTTTGCCCACCAGGCTGTCATTGCACTTCATCGCTGACAGGCAAACATACTTAACTATCTGGTGGGTTTGTCTTGTCAAATAACCAAAGTATGGAGTGAATTGAGACCACCAAACAGTTAAATCACCTTTCTTACAAAATGGCAGAAACTGTCCAACTGACAAGACAGGATTTCAGTAAATATGCTTTTGTAACATTCTTTATTTCTCATTGCATTTGGAGGCAAAGTTCATCTACATTAAAGTCAGAGGACCACCTAGGCCATCCTGTTACCCTGAGCTTTAAAATTTTACATGGATTTACTGCATGGCAGCACAATATGTTACTGTCTTTCCCAGTATTACAATGATGTTTTCTTTTTAATTGACAACTTGAAGCTTTGCATCTATCCAGTGTGGAATTCTTGTGATTTTTCTAAGAGGGTCATGTCATCCTGATCTTAATACCTTGTTTCATATTGAGTAGAGTGGGTTTGGTGGGTTTTTTTCGTATTTTATGTAGGCTATCATATTTTAAGAATGACATCTCAAGCATTTCATATTTGGCCCTGCTGATTATTTTTGAGAAATCTGTTTTTCTGTCTTTGCCCCGCATGCCATCGTATAATTGATTTTCTATTTGTTTGAGCAAAGGTGAAGCAAATGTGTTACCTGTTTCATTGTCAGTCTTCTAAAAATGCATGTTTTCTAGCCATTCCTGAAATGTACTCTAAACATATAAACAAATAGTTTTAGGCAATACCTGTATCAGTGTAAAATAGTTTAATATTAAAAAAAAAACTCTTCTGAAATGTGTTGATTTAATTTCTAAGGGGAAAATGTAAGACCATCAGGTTTTACTATCTCTGGCCCATGGTAGCAGACCTTGCACTTCTGCAGAGCCCTCTTAGTACAAGCAGAGTAATATTCTGCTTGTATTTTAAGATTCCAGCCACATGGATCAAATTGCCAGAGCAGAGCCTCGTTGCCCCTTGAAAAAGATGTACCTATTGCAGTGTGCTAGTACTGTAACAAAGAAAAAGTGGTTTTGCCTGGACGAGAGAAAGAAATGTTGATCTTGGCTGAATTTGTGCCTGAGAGAATGTGGACAACTTTTGCTTTTTCCCTATTGTGCTCTCTTTATTTTGAATTTTAAAAGTTCTGGAGTAAAATTGCAGCTTTAATGGGAATTCTGCACATCAGCTTTGCTGCTGGTATTGGCTGCGAGAGCCACATCCCTTAAATCGTGTAATGGACTGTTAGTTGATCTTCGTGTTTTGATATTGTAACTATTAGGCCTGATCCAGAAAAGCACTTAAATGTCTATATAACGTTATGCATGTGAATAGTTTTGCTGGTTCTGCTGGGAAAACCGACATGCATCTGTGCTGAAGTGCTTTGCTGGATCAGATCCTACGCCTCCACTGGAAGCCTCCTAGGGATATGACGGCATTGACAACCTAGCTATTATGACGAGAAGAGTCTAAATTTTACTTTTTAATTGAAGGTTCCCAAGAGAAGGTTATGCTTGGAAAATTCCTGTATCAAACTATCTGTGTAGTTGCCTATTTTTAAAAGATGTAATGAAAGGAGATGTGGACAGTGAGAGATATTTGCTTTCAGCTTACCTAAGATGTAACTTTTGAAATGTGTTTTGCCATTAAGTGGAACCTAAAGAAACTGAATTTAAGAAAGCTTGCTGAAAGACAAGTATAGAACCTATACATAAACATAAAAGCATACATTGTTTTACACGTCTTCTGGTTTGGTTCAATACTACTTTCATTGGTGTTCTGTTCCATTTTTGTTTGTAAAGTACGGGGTGATAGGTACCACTAGTATTTCAAGGTAATTAATATGAATTACTGTTACAGGAAAACATTTCTGCAGTAAGCTATACTCATGTAACTGATAACTAGTGTACTTACACTGGTTAGCCTTTTGTGATTTTTTTTTTTTTTTTTTTTTTTCCTTGACAAAAAGGCATATATGATTGCCTTTGAATTCGGAACTTCTCTATCAGAGAAGCAGCCATATCAGATGTCACCAGCACAGTGCTTTCTGAGCCTAGCTATCAAACTGCCATTGTCAGCATATGTTGAAATGGATAATAAAGGATATGAAAAGTCTTGCATGACCGAGCAGTGAACTTTGTGTTAACTGTGCATTTAGCAGTGCAAATCTTTAGAATTAAAATCTCTAATGCTGCATTTAATCGATGAACTGCGTAGTTGTGGTCTGGGGAGCCTGCATAGCTGATAAATCATAGAATCAACCAGGTTGGAAAAGACCTTTAAGGTCATCAAGGATGATCATTAAGGAACTGGAGCACCTTTGATACAAGAAGTCAGGAGAACTGTGAGTGTTCAGCCTGGAGAAGAGGCTGCGCAGGGGGATCTCACAAATGTATATAAATACCTGATGGGAGGAATGAAGGAGAGGCTTAGTCTTCCCAGTAGTGCCCACTGTCAGGACAAGAGTGAATGAGTGTGGTTTGGAACATAGCAAATTCCATCTAAACACAACAAAACACTGTTAGGATGGTGAAACACTGGAATTGATTGCATGAACAGGTCGTAGAGTCTCTATCCAGGGGGTACTCAGAACCCAACTCTGTGGCATCCTGGGCAACCTGCTCTAGCAGAGCTGATTTCAGCAGGGGTAGACAAGATGATGTCTGTTCTCAAATGGTCTGTCCAACCTAAGCAACACTAATTCTGTAAACATGCTTAGATATTTATATTTATATACATATGATAATCACAATCATGCTCATGGCTTTTATACATGTGGATGTGTAAAATCAGCTACTGACCGCTGGAGATACTTCCAGTTTTCCTACTTGAACATTATGTATTGTTGACCAAACCACCACACATACATATCTATCTATCTATCTATCTATCTATAATCAGTCCTGACTCCTGTCTGTTCTTCCTCTAACCGTCTCTTGATTTGCTTAAAAAGGAATTTAAATGTAAAATAAATGTTAGGAAATATTTCTTGAAGTGACTGATGCCAGCTGTGGGGCTGATGCTGGAGACAGCTTATAAAGGATCACAGGTTTCTTCTGTCCCACCTCATTTCTCTTATCCTTACACAAGTGCACATGGTATGAAAAGCAGTCCTTGCAGCAAGGCCTCGCTTTGGTTTTTTGTTGTTTTGAGTTTTTTAAAATATTTTTTATTGTTGTTTTTGTGGTTTTTTGCTTTTTGGGTTTGTGTGGATTTTTGTTTGGTTTGTGTGGATTTTTTATTTTGTTTGTTTGTTTTCTGAATGGTGTTTGGTCCTTTTTTAGAAAGGTTTTTGCAGTATCTCCAGGCACTCCTGTCTTTTATCAGTGTTTGCTTCACCAGGTGGAATGAATGTTCTAAGAGCTGCTAAGCTAGCTGACCTGTTTTGTCTTTAGTCAGGAGAAAAAGCTTGTAAATTTAATACTGGTAGAGTTGAACTCTTCTAGTCTAATACATGTCGGGGGGAGCACAGTTGCAAATACTAAATGCAACCCAGTGTCTGCAGAATTAAGCCAAGGCTGAGAATTGACATTTGCAAGTAAGATTGGTTTGGGGCTTTTTTTCCTGAGATTTCAGTAATTAAAGAATTTCTCAATAAATATAAGCTTAAAAAATGTAGTTTTGATTCAACATTTGGATTTGGAAGACCAAATGTTTTTACCATGTGCTTTTAACGGCACCAAAAGTGTTGGAAATGGCTTTTATTTTTTTTAACTTGGTTATAACAATGACAGCAAGTTGATGTGTTTTGGTGCACAGTTTAGTAAAATCCAAAAGTCATTTTCTAAGTGAACACTGAATTTTGTGGTTGAATTAGATGAATATATTATATAAAAGTATGTGATCTATACCCTAATGAAATACTATATTAGATCGATAAGTCTGTGAACAGTAACTCCATTCTTTTTTAAATGTTTATTTGTTTTTTACATATCTGTGATTTAAGGTTCAAGAATATTTCAGAGTTTAATTTTAAATGTTCTGTGTACTTTTAGTAAGGATACAAGGGAAATATTTAGTGTACACAGTCTGTTTATTATCTCTGTGCCTTGAAAAAACTTTTTTAAATGTCAGAATTAGTTTAAAATCTCCTTAGGTCTTTGCTTGAGTTATTCAATTAAAAGGCAAAATAAGACATTAAATATGTAGAAGACTTTAAAAAAAAAAAAAGTTAAAGCGATTACATAATTCTGATTTTTCAAGAAAAACCCATAGTTGTTTTCTAATTCTATTTTTCAGTTTCCATAGCTAGACGCGTGCAAGACCCATTAGCTGAGCTAGTGAAAATTGAGCCCAAACACATAGGAGTTGGAATGTATCAGGTAAGATAATATGTATGATTTAATCTTAAGTAATCTATCATGATACAGAGCAACACCAAGATGCTGCTTTATAATTGTCAACTAGTTACGTGTCTTTAAAGAGACGTTTGTAGAGTTGATAGAATGGTAGTAAATACTTAGAAGACATAAATTGCCTCCTTTTTTAATCTCTGCTTTTAATGATTGTGATTGAGACTGAAATGGCTGTAGCCAGATGTATAGGCTATTAAAAACATCAAATCAGACAGGTAACCTGATATGTAAAGCTTTCTCTTCTTTGTATTGTTACAGCAATGGAGTTTTAGCTCTTTGTGTAAAATACAATGAGATATTGATCCTCCATTTAGAAGCCATTAATTTGTACTGTTAGTTGCATTCCTTCTTAGAAAGTTTTTAATAAAAGCATCTGTTTTGAAGTTTTTAATTTACTAAAGCTGAATTGGAAAATGTTTGACCACTCACACATTTTTGTAGGTTATTTCTAAGTAACTTCTACCTTCAAAGTGTCTTTACAAAGTGAATGGTATTGAGAAGTTATTGTCATTTTATAGCATATTGGCATCGATTCAGGAAAATATTTATACATGTACTTCAATACCAATTAAAGAAGAAAAAAAGAAAAGAAGAAAATTCAGCATGTGGTTTTCTCTGTGTTTTTGAATCTATAGAATGTAAGTAATTAAGTAAATTTGAAAGGCTGGAGCAGAATTCAGAACAGAAAGCGTGGAACTGTCTGGATCTGTGCTTTTGGATTAGCGCATGAGAGTTAGAATTGGATAGATGCAATTATTAGCCTAGAATCCTTTACTGCCACTGCTAAAGGTAGCATGACAAAGAAAGGTGCTATGAATAATTTCAAAGAAGTATATACCCTGTTTTATTTTAAAGAACTGAGGTCCACATTTCGGTTGGTTAAGGTAGTGCTCACTACTGCTTTTGCAAGGCCCACTTCTGTTTTCACAGACTATAAAATGTACTTGTGTTGCTTGCTAAGTGACAAACGTAGCAGTATAACTAAGTTATATAATCAGTCTTTCAGTATGAATGATACCATAGTTTTTGAGGAAAATTAGATTGAAGGGCTGAAAAAGTGTATGTTTCTTTAATGTATATATGCAGATTTCAGTGAAAATGTGCTTTAATGATGGCAGCTATAAATCAGGGGGTGGTTATCTGGCAGAAGGAGGAGCTTCAATCTGAAGCATAGCTGGTTTCCTTACTTGTGGAGACCCTCTGCTTTTATTTAACGATAATAAAATAGCATGAAAAATAATAGCAGCAATAAAAACAATAATGGAAAATGGTACAAATACTTGTTGGTCCTTGCCTTAAGGAAAAAAGTATTTAACAAAAAAAAATCTCAACACGTTGAGAAAGTGGTTGGTGTTTTAAACAAAATTTTAAAAAATCAATTCCAGTAATAGCTGATATAATCCCCCAGGTAAAGAGTATATCAGATACAGAATTTTATACTATCCAAGACAATTTGAAATGTTCTATTACATTTTAATTTACCATCTAATTGCTGTCTGTAGCTTTTTAAATTAATTTCTTGGATAAAATATGCAATGTGTAGTCCAGATCAAAGGTGTAACAGGCTTTTCACAGAAGTGGTTACTTTCTTAGCCCACTATAACTATAGACCTATTTTTTAAACACCCTGAAATTGACATTTAAGAATCTGACAAATCCAGGTTTTGCCCTTCTTGTCCTGAAGGACATAGAGAGATTAGTCCTGCACTCAGCCTCTGCCTCTTTAGGCAGAGGCAGGCTGGGACTGTGTGTTGCTGCAGATGGCTGTGGAAGCCATATAGCACAAGAAGTGTGGTGGTTTTTTGAGGGACGGTTGCATGTTCATTGTATGTTGATCAAAGCATGAGCTCCCTGAAGGGGTGGTCCTGCTTTTTCTGCTACTCCTACTCAAGTGCCCCAATCCTACCCTGGTGCTGGTAGTGGCTGTGTGATGACCTGAGTTAGCATAAGGGAGGGGCAGCAGTGTGTGGCTTGGGAAGGAGTAGAGCTGTGGCTACTGCTTTCACAGCAGCCTGAGTTTTGGTGGACTTGAGACATGGCCTTTCCATCAGTTTAAGATGGCCAGAGGGCCCAAACTACTTGAAAGGCAATGGCAGAGACATTAATTTTTCTGTCTCTTCTGGGAGTCTTTTTCTCAGAGGTTAACTAAACTGGTGAAGCAGAACCTGCCTGTTGAAGACTGTAGCTTTTGCTGCGGGACTGTGGTACAGGAGCATTCTATGTTCAGCTGAGTGACCTCCTTGGCCAGGAGCTGCTACTGCGATCAGTAGTGCTAAAGGAAAGTAAAGTGGTTGTGTGTATGTTAAATTTGAGCTTTCTCAAAGTCTGCAAAGTCTGTGTGGGCTTCCCCAAGAGTACTCTGTGTAGGGGCTGCATCTTCTGTAATTGCTGCTTCCATGGGATTTTGTATTCCTCCCATCTGACTTCTTGTACTTCACATGCATATTTGTGGGAATATTGCTGCTTTCTAGTTTTCCTAGTGCAAGTTCACCTAGCAAATCTGATTTCAGGTATGGAAATATGAGTTTCCAGGTAGCAGGACATCTCTGTAAATTGAGTCTCATCAGTTGGATGAGACTTGTACTTGACCACCTGCTTTTATTCTCATTTCAAGTTAGGACCGAGTTTGTGCACTACCAAGAAAATCAGGTTTGTCAGAGAAAAATAAACAGGCCCCGGATCTCCTAACAGGTACTTCCTTAAACAAAGAGAAGCACAATCTGATTTATTAGGGCCTCTCTCAGACTAAATTCCAGTTGCCTGAAGGTCCTTGTCTTCCTTCATCTTTATCTCATTAAGAAAATTGTTCTTTCCTCCCAGACAGGAACCTAGCCAAAATTAATTTATCACCTTCAGGCCATATTACTATGATTTCTTCTGTAGTTGTATGTGCAGATGATGCACAGACTCTGTCTGATAGAGAGTATGTTTGCCTTGCCACCTCCCCATGCCAGTTCAAAGCTAAATTCGTATCGGGGAAGAAGCAGTTAGTGGCCAAAGACTTCAGAAAACTGCAAACTGAATTTTCGCTGACGAATTACCAGAACAGTTGTAATGGTCTTGGAAGATGTAGATAAGAGCTGAGAACAGAGCTGCTTCACAAAGATTGCAGTTAGGGAATTGAATTCCAGAGCAAAGAAAATGAGTAAAAAGTAAAAAAGATGCCTAAAGAAGAAAAAAGAATTCCTTCATCTCTAATAAAACCCCAGCTTTTCATAGGAGAGGAAAACAGCATTGGTATAAACACTCAGTCTACTAGTCCCCATCAAAGATAAATAGCCTCAAGTGAAAGGAGAATCAAACTAATAAACTTTTTAAAAGTCAAAACCTGAATCCATATTATAAGGCAGAGAAAAGAAAAATAATGCTAATGAACTTTGTTAAGTTTGGTTGGCTTTCTGCTGTTCATTTAATGTGCAAAAGCCCTGGGTGCTAAAAAACCAATAACCTCTAGGGAAAGGACCAGCAGGAGCTTAAACGCACTTGTAGAAAAGAACAAAATCTGTAGTTTGTATTGAAGGATCAGAATTTTTGATGAGTCATGAATAATATTAAAAAATGTGCACTGTATCTGATCTTGTGAAAGCAACATCTTTGTCGTGGTCTTTATAAGACCAAAGACCTCCATGATGTATTTTTGTACATGGTAACATCTTCACTTTTTAACACATTTGGAAAATTAACATCCCAAAACAATACTTAGGTTTTAACCTCTGAAGTGGGAGGATACTTGACTGCACATGTAGCTGGAGTATTTTCTGTCAAATAAATAGAATTTGTAAGCAATACTCTCAAGTAGCAATTCCTTCAGGAAAAAAAACAGTTGAGCTAATTCCTGGTTCATTTTCTATACCATGCTTGGCAGGTCCTGATCAAAGGAGAGCTTCAGTAAAGCCCAATCAGAATGCCTAATAATAATGAAATTTGGAAATGCCTTTTCTGTCCCTCTTGTCCTTTTTCCTCCCTGTGTTCCTCTCATTATTGAAGTGTGTCAGTTTCATTATTACCTGTAGGACATCTTATTATTTCAGTTGCAGTTTGATACACCTTTTAGGCTTGGGTTTTTCCTCACAAAAGATGAGTATGTTTTATTAAATGGCAATACAGCTTTAGGGAACACTTATAATCAGATACATTTCCTCCTTAATCGGACAAGTTCTGTCTTAATTATGGTATTGCAGATATAAGCTACTTTAAAATTTATAGCCAGATAATAGTGAGACAACTCACTATAGTCATATCTCCATTCCTGTTGGAAAGGAAGGAGGTTTTCCCTTTCTCAAGAAGGCAGTGTAAAATGCTTTCTGCCGTCGCAGACCATCCCTGCTAGGCTCCTTCCTTCCCTGCTTTGGTGCCAAACCAGACTCACGCTGATGAGAGGGAACTGGCTGACAGTGGTGGAAGGATGTTACCAGCCTCTCCTGCACATGGCTGAAACTGCACGCAGCCCTTTTAGTTTGTTGCATTCTTTAATCATTATCTTCCTCCCTCTAAAGATGTGCATGGCATCACCATTGTGAAGTCTTTCTAAACCTCCAGTGGGTGTCTGTGTTTCAGGATGGGTATTAGAAAGGTGTGTTGTTAACTTCATTTTTAACGGTAGTATCACTTATAAATTTTATTATTCTGAAAGCCTGTCGTGCATGTTATTTACTTGGGGCAAACTGACTGTATATTTAATGCTTAATAGTTACCAAATGTGGAGATACTTGGGAGGTGAGCTCTAGCAACATTTTAGAAACCCAGGGATCAAAGGGGCCTCAAGGGTATCTCTTAGTACAAGAGTACAGTTGGGTCAGCCTGGTACAACTGTAGGCTGAACAAGCCTATGCATTATTTCTGTTTGTTGCCTTTCCTTCCAGAAAAGCTGGTTTGTCCCTTGCACTGCAGCTTGCTCTTAGAAAACCCTAGCAAAGATAACTTGGTAGCTTTATTTGTTAAGCAATTCTGAGGCTTAACAAAGTTTAGATATATTTCTTTACTATCCAAACCAGTATTTTGGGTAAACTATATGTTGTATTTTTTCTCTAATAGTGAAAAATTTAAAATTAGTGTTTAAATAGGAAGCTGCTAACAAAATCTGTGAGTTTGTGGTTGCAAACAAGAGTTGTCATGTTCAACATTGACCATTGCAAAGAATCATTGTGTGCTTTAAGAAAAGCACACAATGTCTTCATCTTTCCATCAAATAAATACACAGTTTTTCATGGTAAAATATAAAACACTTTGTATTCTTATATGTCCTTCTTGTAGTACACTTTTAATAACATTGACCGACGGTATTGGAGCTGGCTGATTTTTCGGTCAGAAATGTACATTTTTCACTGAGTATTTAGGAACTTTATTTCCCTTTTTTTTGGGGGGTGGGGTTAATTGACCCATAGGGTATATGAATAGTTAGGTGTGTTACTCGGATAGCGTAAGAGAATCACTCATGTATGATGTGAGAATATGATGACATACAATGTGCGAGAGTGTCTTTTTTTTAAATCTCTGAGGTGTGATTGTCAAAACAACCTCAAACTTGAGCTTGCTTTATTAAGTTTATTAAAACAAATTTGTGTGAGTTTGCAACTTACATTTTTCTGGTTAAGGAATTGGGATGTCTTGTTAGGTGAACAGTGCTTTATATTGCATGATTCATGTAGCTGCTGTGGAAACTCAGTTCAATTGCTGGTCAAAACTGTAGGTTGCAGGTTTCAACACCCAGTTGACCAGCCTGTCTACAGAATGCTTTGGCATTCCTTCTGTATTACTGAATTTATACATACAGTTAGGCAGAGAACGTAACCTCCTGTGTTAAAATTGCAATTTTGTGAGCTTGGTTTTCTGTACTTCAATTGAAATGGTTGTGTAAAGAGAACATTTGCTTAAACACTGGGTATCTGTGGATACCAGTGCTCAGTTCTATATATCTCTCAGTAATCAGACCATTTATTAATGAGTGTATATCATTTTTTTTGGCGGTATATAGCAACTGGTTAATTATGGGTGTACCTAAAGTTGAAAAACCTTATAATAGTAGGAAATACACTGGTGGACTGGAGTCTCACTGACATTGTAGGGTATCATTAGAGAAACTGACTATTCTGATGTTAAAAAAATTCCTAAACAACATAGACTAAAGGATATGTCACCATTATTGTAAATATAAGCATTTGTGATAGTAACTGTACAAGTCCTGGGCTCTTTCTGTATTGCAGCTTGTCTCTGAATAAACTCACTGGGACTTGAAAGACAGGGACATGTGGGATAGTATTTCACAACGCTCTTAACTCTGTTCCTTAATAAAGGAAACTTAAATCTCTCCTGCGAACCTGTAGTCTCCTTCAAAGAGACTATTGTCACAGAATGTTTTTGTGGCATACTGTAAGGGATTGCTTGCTTTGAAATTTGCAGAAAAGGGAAAGGAGTACTCAAAGTTTTAAGGTGTACAAAAACTTTTTCAACAGATGGGATGTGGTGGCTTTACCTGTAAAACATTGTTCAGGGCAGGCAAAAACCCCTGGTGTCTTGTCAGTAGGGAAAAAGTGTATTCTTTTAAAGTGGATACATATGCTGGTGAATATGTTTGTACTTAATGCAGGATTTTTAATACCGGGAACTTACAGAATCTTTAATGATGGTGTAGTAGTGGTGAAGCATTAGCTCTGTGAGGAAAGCAAGCAAAAATCATACGTGGTTTTTTCCCAACATCCTTTTTAGGATAAATTACGTGCTTTTCATTTTGAAAAGTAAAGCCCTGTGAACCAAGCCATCTGACATCCATGGGAGCAAAATCTTTGTAGACAGCTTTGTCAGGGAGAGGTAATCACCCCGTAATGTTTTTTGGATTCTTCCCCATTCCCATGAAGTAGGTGTGCAAAAGTTAAGATTCCTTTCCAAAAAAGTTACACCTCTGGCAAATTTGTGTAATTTAATCTTCAGCAGCAGTTTTGCTGGCTGCCAAGGATGGTTTATATATCCTGTGATTTGGCACAGTCTCTCAGGTTGTGTCTACCTATTCTCTGGCTGGCAAAGAGAAGTCAGCTGTCCTGCCAGCAAAGCACAATATACTTTTGCTAGTCTGTTATGGCCAGTCATAACAAAACAATGGGATAGAGAAAGGAGATAACAGTTGTGTTATTAATTATTTTATCTAGTACACTGTATATATTTACCTCCAAGAAAATGTGCCAGCTTAGGAAGGTGAAATGCTGCCCCTTTAAGGCAATGAGGGAAAATGTGTGCGTGTGTATTTACAAAGAGTGCAAGTGCACAGCAGTATCACCACTGCATCTGCACATGTCACTCACAAAGCTGCCCATGGACTGCATCTCTTTTCACTGCTATCACCAAAAATGCACTGTATTCAGCATTTGAAAACTTGTCAGAGATGTACCTTTGTAAGCAACCTGAACTGCAGGTAAATTTTAGACATTATTGCTAATAATCCCCCTCTTGCATTGCTGCTCTTTATTACTAGAGTTTGTATCTGCGTATGTGGGGTTTTACAGAGCTGCTGTGGTTTTAGCAAGAGTAGGGAAGCTTCAGTAGAAGTTTTGGTATGCTGAGGTGGGATGATCTAAGAGTGTTGATAGGAAACAGCTGCTGGCCAGATTTGCCCTCCCTTGTCAGTGTGTTTCTGATTGCTTAATTACCAGCTCTCTTGGCAGAAGTTTGTTAGGAAGCTTTTTGTTGCCTTTTGACAACAGAATTGGTGCAAATTCTCCTCTGTGATTTGCGCTCTAATAGGATTAAAATTATATGTGTTATTGTTCATGGAAAAATAGGTGTAATGGTTGTTTACTCCAGATGACTACAAAAGTGGCAGATAGGAACTCCTGAGCAGAATTGCCCAGGTACAAGGTACCCTCTGTGCAAGTTGGATTTTTTTCTTTTTGCGTCTCTCTAAAAGTACTTCGGTAGCGCCAGTTAAAACACGGGCAAGCTGAGTTACAGTCCAGCCAGGCAGATTTTAACTCTTCTGAGAGACTGTTCTGACGTGGGAGCCAAGTGGCAAGAGGTGCAAAATGGGAGTTACGAGGCTGGGATCCTGCAAGTCAGCTTGATATGGCTTCTCTGTGCGTCGCTTCGGAAACATTTCTTGACTAAAAGCTGAAACAGAAAAGAAGAAAAAGTCTATCTTCCCAAAGTATTTTGACTGAACAGCTTCCGAAATGTGTGAGATGCTGTTGGGTTTCCTGTTTACATTTCAAGTGTTTAATAACTTTAAGCAAAAATACACAGTTTTAGCATTGAAAAATTGTTCATCTCCTTTCATCTAGGTTTCAATTTTTTCATAACTTAAGTACTTTACGTTTTTGTAAAGGTCTTTAAAATACTACAGTAAAAATCAGTCAGAGAGCCGCAGATTACTCTGGGTTATACCTATATCCATGATGTGATCTTAGTTCTGTGAAGTTGTGTCAGGCTCAACCATTTACCTTTTATGTGGAGGAAGTTTATGTTTAAGATGCTATGTTACAAATTCTAGACAGATTTTAATGCAAATATTATAGTGATAAAATTGATTAAACTATGACCATAGTAGAAGCATCTCTTTAGTGTCCAAAGTCAGGTAAAAGTGGCAGTGGGGATGTGAATCACTTGCTTTGAATGTGCGTGGGGGGTCAATTTAAACATCATGAATGTAAATATTATTTGTTAATGAAATTCCATAGTCACTGCGTGCTGTGCAGCGGTCATCTGTTGCATCTGTTGTTTTGGTTTCATGAGTTAACAGTATATTCATTTGGCTCATAAGGAAAAATACTACTATTTTTGTATTTTTGAGTGATTCCATGTGAGTTCATAGCACAGTGGCTGTTGACTTGATATCTGAAAATCTGGAATCAACAATAACTTTGTATTCACCTTAAGTAGGAGACTATAAGTGGCAATTAAAATTAATGATATTTTAAACCCAGAAATGATTTGTTAATATGTATGGTTCTAGTGATATATAACATAAGAACCTGCTATGGTTTGCACTGAAATACATAATTATTCTAACTTAATTTGAACAAATATCAGATTATGGAATGCTGAAAGATCTCTTTCATAGGTTCACTTGAGCTATGGATTAATTTTTCTCAGTGTCTGTTTGCTATAAAATGTAAGTGATAAAAATCATATGCTTTAAGTTGCGGTGTGGTGTTAGTGTACATATTTGTTTTAAATATTGGATCTGTGATTAATTTTTTCTTCTCTTCCTTAAAGATGAACTTAAATTAATGTAGGATGAATTTAAGTTAGTGTTGCTGTTCCTTATAATATTTTTGACAGATCTATTTATGTCATTCAATAGATACTACTGAAAATTGTAGTCTCTTCACTAAAAGACAATATAACATACGAGATCTCTCATGTTTTGTAATTTGTTGCTTTTTAGATTTTTATCTTGCTAATTTTCCTAATAAACACTTCTGAAAAAAATCATTTTAGAAACTAAAATCATGTTTCGCTAGACAGTGATTAATATCTGTGACCTTTATTTTTGTATCAGGAACATAAATATACACTTTTTTTCTGTGTCAGTCATTGTCTAAGATTTCATCTTTGTTCTGCTTTCCATTACATACCATGAATTATATGAAATTAATTTAATCGCTACTCCAAACAGAAATTAAATGTGCCCTAATCCAGAGTTACGTTGTTTGCTTTTACAACTGTAAGTCATAAGTAATTAATTTTCCTTGGAAAATTAATTCACTTACCATTCCCAGTAGCATCATATGTTGACACAGGGTTATAGATAGTTTAATATTTTTGTTCAGCATGTTGGCCTCAACTTTGGAAGACCTTAAAGCAAAACAAATTCAAATTTACTCAACTGTATATAATTCAGGGTTATTTAAAGTGAATGTTGTCTTTATTGCTGTCAACCAGCTGACAATGATGATTCTAAAATTGTATTCAGTCTTCCAGAACACTAAAGTCTATGGACAGATGTGAATTATTTCTTAAAAAAAAAATTAATAATAATTTGTTTTACATTAGACATTTGGATAACATGGCCACTGGAATGCTATCAGTAGTAGAAACATTTAGCTCCTCAGTGAACACGTAACTACATACTACAAACCCTTGGGCTAGAGGCAGATTTTCTTCAATGTGCCTCATGTTGCCTGGGATGTTATTAGGTGACACATTATTCCCATTGCACTCAGAAATTTCTAAGTTGATTTAATTTGGGTCATTGATTTGTTTCCTATCTTCTTGTGTAAGGAAGGGCAGCTGGTTGCAGTGCTGAAGGGCAGTGTGGGCACTTGTGTGGGTGGCCCTGCTGCCCACAGCTGACTGCCCTTGAGTCATTGAGGCATTGAGTAGTGTGGGCAATAAGTCTTCTAGAATGAGAGAGGCAGCTTTTCAGTGTAATCTTTCAAGTTTTCCAGGAGGACTTCTCTTTTTTTCTTTTTTTTTTTTTCTTTCCTTTCTTTTTGTTCTATTTTTTTTTCCTTTTCTATGCAGCTCTATAAAACATGGTGTTTATTACTTTGGTTTATTTTTATTTATTTAAATCTTCCAGCCAGAACTCCAGTGATGGCAGTGTTGCAGTTCAAACAAGCAAGGCTTATTTTATAAATGTCCCTTTGTGGTTTGGTGGCTGCATTTTTGCTTGAATGCAGGGGGTCAGTATCAGTAGCATTTAATTTAGAATTTTCGGGGTGGAAAGTAGGAATTGACATTTAATTCCAGTGTCAAGTTACTGCTGGATCAGGCATAAAAATATTATTGCATTAGCAATCAGAGGAAGAAAATAAACTGTGAGTGCATTGACAATATACAGTCATATGGCAGGCTTGTGTAAAATAGCACAGTAGATGGAAGAAAATACTTTTCACATGCTTTTTTCACCACAACGCGTTTTTATCAAGTAGAGAGTGTACAGAAAAGATTTCTACTAATAGAATTAGGTCCTACTAATAATGCCCGCAAAGGTAAATTCATCTGTATGTAGCAAAATTGGGTACAGATAAATATGATCGCACATCTCTGGTACAGTCTCTGACATTCATGCATATATACGCAACATCAGTGAATGTGTTGACAGAGATCTCCATTCAAATCTGGATCTGTTAGTTTCAAATTCAGTTATTTTGAGTTTCCTGGTTCTATGTAAGAAATGTAATGCCATTGTGTATAGCTGTTAACGTAATAGATTTCTTTAGGTATTGCTACCTGTTTCATTATTATGGCTTAATTACTTTCAAAAGGCTTCACTGTGATATTTAAAACCACAAAATCTCCTTCAAAGAAAACATCAGTCTGGTGAACTGAGTTTGGCCACGTACTTCTCCTTGACAGTGAGGTGTGTTGCTGAAGCTGCATCCTATCCCCTGCACCAAGCTGTTCTTGTCTTCCTTACCTGCTTTCGGCTTTAGCAAAGTGCAGCTCATACCAAGCCTGCAAAAGTTGTTTGTTTCTTCATTTTCACCTACTGTGTACCTTCCTTCTCAGGAAAATGAGAAGCAGCACCAGGGCTATCCTTTCTTAGACTTTTTTTGCAGGAGCTTGTGCTGATTATGCATACAAGCAGCAGGCTGAGGACACCCTGTCCTGTGTATCAGCATTCTCGTTGCAGTCACCCCTCTGTGGTACTGTTACCTATTTAATGTATGTAAAAAAGGTCTTGTGTATAAAAAAATTTGAAAGCCAACCAAAAGCTGTGCTGTTCTTACAGATTTCTTGGCAGTGAGAGTTTGTGTTTCTTTTGAGAATATTCCCATTCATTTTATGATGACAGTGATTGTCTAAATTTGCAAGAAAAATGAAGTTAAAATAATTATTGTTTAAACAAAAAAAAATCTACAGAAACTATTTCTCCAGGCAAAATATATATATTTTTTGAGCTCAACTGTAGTTTTGGATTAGACAATTCTGAGTTGGCACTAATTCTGAAAAGAATTCTGAGCTATGAGGTACAATAGCAAAAAGCCCGAGAAGCATGAACAAATGTGTACAGTGTCTCCTAATATAAGTGCCTGGCTCTTTGGAGGCCACCAAGAAGTCTACAGTGATTGACATGCATTCTGGCAAAGCTTTTTTCTCTTTTTTCCCCTGCAACAGTGTTGCAGTCAGTCAAAGTGTATAGACAAAGCTGAGCGAATACCAGTTTCCCCAGTACAGGGGCTATTTTTTCAGGAAGTCTAACTCAAACCATATGTTTTGCTTAGACCTAGAGTTTGTTGCTGCCAAGCATCTCATCAGAGGTCAGAGTTCTGGGCTCAGGGCCCTGCTAGAATTCTTTCACAAATTGCTGTTCGGTGAGGTTTTAATCCTAATGGAAAGAATAATGTGCTTGTAAAATCTGCAGTTATTACAAACACAGTATACATATTGTGGACTTCAAATGACTACATATTTCATTCCCATAAACAGGGAATGCAGATGAATGCAGTGTGTAATAGTTTTAGACATTCAAACTTAAACCAAGTATATAGTTTATACTACTGTTAACTATTTGCATTCTTAACACTCCTGTAAAATGAGTAGTATTCTTGACTAACAATCGGCAGCTGGAAACAAAACAAAATGAAAACAATTTCCAGCACGTTTTGACTTGTAAGCTGTTTCCTGAAGTAAATAGGAAACTTTATGCTTTTGAGAATGTTCAGAAAACACTCGGCTTGCTAAGGCACTAGGTTTGGCACACTTTATTTCTTTCCCTGTTTCCTTTCTTTCGGTCTCAGTTTTTAAAAACTTTGGTAGCAACATTTTATGGTCAAGTTAACCTTACTTCAACTATTTCTTCATACAGTTAACCTCAGAGTAGACTGTATATACTCCAGCTGACTTAAAAGTAAATGCTGATGATACCGAGTGATAAGAAGAACTAGTGATGAAAAATCTCACTATATTTTTGTCTTGTTGGGAGAATTATTGATAAACTTCTGCTTTGATTCTACTGAAGTGAAGCTTGAGTGTTGAAAAAATTCTCAGGTAACTTTGATAGTGTGCTGCAGCCTGCAGCTGGAGTAATGCAGCTTGGTAGAACATGAAGATTAAGAGTTTGGATATCAGAAATTAATGTATGCTGTAGAAAACAGTGCTACAGTGCAAAACTGGATGATGTGACTGATAGCACAGTGAGGCTACAGGGATGAGTTGTTCCAGTTTTATTTTGTCTAGCATCTTCTCAGCAAACACTGCTAAAAAATCGTATTTGTGATTTTCCAACTTTGATAATTCTTCAAACTTTTGAGTCTTAAAGATGTTCAACTGTATTTAATATAACTGTGCTGATTCATCTCCTCCTAATTTGTGAATTTGATGTAACTCATAAATATGTTTTCACTTTGGTAAAAAGTGTAGCTTCAGAAAAAGGTGATGTTACTCAGAAGAGTTAATGTTATCCTGTTCGCATGATGATCATAGTCAGTGATAGCCACACTGGGAAGGAGGTAAATATGTATAAGGCAGTATGTCTCTGTTAATACTCTAAACTTTGAGACATGTTCATCTGTTGTGCAATTTATTATCTTTTCATTTTGAATGTTGATGTTCAAGTGTAGTTGTTACTTTTCGGTATGGGGGAACCTTAACTACTGGTATAACTCTTCAGTAAGCGTCCCTGTTGGCTTAATTTCATTCACGGCAATGAATGTAGAGATACGTGAAATAAATCACTACTACATCAGTCTGGAGACTGAAAAAGAAATTGATGAAGGTGGTATTTGGGCAGCAAACTCATTTTACAGATAGTATGCATTTTGTCAGAGATTTTTACTGCTACATTCTTTAGGAAGAAGAATGTGGACAAAAAAATATCGATAAGCTTCTTTTCCATTATAGTGTATGCTTGTATAGATAATATTTTCCCCTTGGGTTATTGATAAATATGACTTACGTTTAGATGTACAGAACTGAATTAGAAAACTGGAGTTCTTTCAGTAGTTAGTTTATAAATTTTAACTTTGTCCTGTTGCAGTCTGCATTTTGATTAACTGAGACTATTTCTTTTGTTTAATAAACACCTAAACCCCCATAAAGACATACTACTTTTATTGCAAGTCAGATGCTCTTGTTGCAAGCTGGCGCCTCAAGGTGAGAAAGTGAATATTAAACATGGATTGAAATTAATATGTACAACCTAATCATTCAGATGCAATAAGAAAAAGTGGAGACAAACTGCAATTTTATAAGAGAAGCTTTTTCATATTAATGAGTTTCCATTTGCCAATAATTCTGTCATTTGTAACTTGAATCATTCATCACCCCTGCAAATGGTTCTTTCAAGACGTTATTTGCAATTTTGTCTTGTGTTTTTGTCCTTGATGTTGTGAAAATGACCGTCTACAGTTACAGGAATGAAAAGAGATCTCATTCAAACATCTTTTGTGTTTCCACTTTCAGTGAAAAATGTTTTTCAAACCTGCAGCTGGTTATTTCTGCAGGAGTTCCCACTTATATTCAGGTTTGATTGACATTCTGAAATGGCAGCTTTTCATGAAAAGCTGTTAACTTGTAGAATTTGGTTATGGTACTAAGACAGACTGACTTTGTTCTGCTGTTGGGGCCTGTCCAACCTAAACACAACCCTGCATCTGAATTTAATAGTGCTACTCAGCACAGGGAGCACAAGCTTTTTTCTTTTTTCATTTTTCTTCTCTGTTTTTTTTAACACTGGTTCGTCTGATGTGTTTTTGAACCTGACCTGGTAGGTACTCATCCTGAGATCTTCTCTGTCAGTAGTTGTGTTAATTGGCATTCTCCTTATTTCTCCCTCCTCTGGGCTAGCAGGTTGTGCTAGGTTGTGCTTCCATCATTTGAGTGATGGACTGTATTTTTTTTTTCATCATTTTACGTGCTGAAAATAAGTGAAAAATGTGCTTTAATGACTCTACAAGTACTACAGTGTCTGTCATAAAAGTGACTGCAGCCTTTAGTACTATTTCTGAAGTTTTGAGTGTGAGGGCAAGCTTATGGTATTAATAAACTTTCCGAGCAATGGTTACTGTTTAATTTCTAGTCAAGAACTGAGAAAGCAGTGTGTAACACAATTATCCTGCCCTCATCTTTACTGAGTTGGTCTTTAATTTCATGCTAGAATGTTGAACGTGGGAGAGAGAGATATTATGCAAAATCAGTTATGCTCTGTGTTTCTTGTCAAACTTTTAGATAAGGATATAAAAGTACCCATATACATTAGCTGAGAAGGAAGAGGAGCATTTGTAACTTTGAAATGGATTACTGTTTACATGAGGGAACTGAAAAAAATAAGAGATCCAAGCATCCCGGCATCCATCACTGATGTCTACTGTTGTTTCACTTGAGTGTGAGAAATAAAGCATGGGAAATATTTGGGGTATTCCACAGGTTAGGTTGTACAGTCCTGTAAGAGTAAATTTGTGTGATTTATATGAGGGAGCACTTGAGTTTTGTTTTATAAAGGAGGTAATAGTATCATATATTACAAGTGATTGTACACTGTATATTGCTGATAGATTAAAAAATGTATTTTCAGCATACCATAGTTAAAAATTCTTGACTGTTTTCTTAACTGGTTAATTGCTTTTATAAACCTTTCTCTGTATATTTGCACGTACCCCTGGTAAATAGATACACTCATTCAACCCCATGCCACTGTAGTCTGTTTAGGGTGCTGACATGATAATGTGAAATATGTCCTGCTTATGCTGACTTTGTAGATGTCTCCTTAGTCATCTGTGATATGGCACTGGTACAGCCACATTTTGGTTAATATTGAAAACCATGCGTGTTTTTACTATGAAATAAAACATGATTTGCTTGATCCTTTTCTTCAAAATCATCTAGACTGTGTGAAGGTGACTGTTTTCTCAGATGCCTGTTCTGTAATTTTCTAAATTTTAAAATGAATTTTCAAGTACCAACCAGAAAACAAATTTCATGTTGATGAACCAATGTTTACAGTTCTGTCCCATAATTTTGAATCAATGCTTGCAAGCTTCATGTGAGCTTTCAAAGTAAAATCAAAAGCATCTTAGTTGCCACTCAGATGTTAAAAACTAATACACGCCACCACTATTCCTCCAAGCAAAGGCAGGATACAGGGTACAAGCTTTTTGGTATACCCTTAAGGTCACTGTGAAATACTAGACCAATTGAATTAAATGGCAAACTGCCCACTGACTTTAAATGGAATCAGGATTTTGCCCTTTAACTCTATCAGGCCCTAAGGGCAAGCAGATTTCATTCTTAAACCGACCAAACATGGCAGTCTTTCAAAGGAAAGTTGAGCTGTTGTGAAGTCTGACCCAAACTGCAAAATGCAGAGGGCCATACAGGAACCATGAACTGCCCTTGGAAGTCAAAAGGGTACAGGTAAATAACTACTGTCCTGTTGGATGCAGTGGAACATGGTTACCATTTTGAAATGCTGTTTTCCATGTCACTTTCTATAGGAAAACATTATTTTATTAAGTCATTGATTGCAAATGAGCATTCTTCATTTTAAAATGAGTAGGAAACTATAGAGAGCAGGAGACACTAACCAACATCCCACTGCTTCACACTGTTCCTATGCAGAGTATAATAGGTTGGATTTTTCTTATGACTCTCCCAGCAATAGGGCTAAACATTTAAAACTTGCTTTTTGTTTGATTGTTTTTGTTTTCTTTTTTCAGTTACATATTTTATAACTCTTTCTGATATTCCTTCATTAACCCTCTGTGGTAAATTTTCAATAATATCCATGGGAATTTAAATGGTGTCTTTTTTTATTTAAAGAAGAATCTGTTAAGACAGAATGTTTATCAATAAATTAAGGATTGAAACACTACAATGATTTACTATCACAGAAATCTTGAATTGCAAAATAAAACTAAGAAAAACATAAATTTCAACCAGATAAGCATATATTAAGGGTCTTCAAACTCACTCGTTTTACAAGAGCAATTGTTATGCCTATAGGCAATGGTGTAAGTACTGTATATTATTATTACAGAGCAAATTGAAAATTCTTGGTGAGCCTGGACTTTTTTGCCACATTTCTCTGGGCAGAACAAGTAAGCAGCCTTGTAACACTTTTTCCTCCTCTAATTCACTGGTTTAAGTTACGGTACTTTATTTCAATTTGACTTCCTCAACTACTATAGAAATGCTTTTGTGAATGAAGATTCTTGCACCCATTTTCTCTCTTAAGATTAGCATAAATTGAGACATCGCAAAACTTCAAAGTAGGTGGGCTGATAATTTGGGCATTCTTTGTGTTAAAACCCTCCCCATCTGTTTGGCTTAGGTTTTTTTCTTCCCCTCACCCTTTATTCCCACAGCGTAGTTATCCTTCATTTTATTTTAATTTGGCTGTTGGATGCAACTATATATTAATGAACCGGAGGGAGGAAGTCAAAGAAATGTTATTTCCATTATGTTCTTCTAAATTCGTGTCTCTCCTACTGAAGAGACAGGTCCCTTTTATTCCTAAATTTTAAGATTAAAAGACTACTTTTAATCTTAATTAAGGCTGTTCTAAAGCAGCATTCCAGACCATGCTCTCAGTCTTGTCTTCTCAAAGTGTAAGTTGGCAGGGTTGCATGCTGTCTTCTGTCTTTGCAACTGCTTCTGTCTGTGGTGGTGTAGTAAAGCCACGTTGATGAATGTTATGTATATATGTTAATGATGAATGAATATGTTAGGTGCATCTCATGTAAATCCGTTTTTGCCATACCTTTTCCTTACTTAATTGAGGGCCATTGTTTACTTTGAGTATCACTGTTAAAGAACCCAGGTATTTTGGTAAAAACACTATAAATGTGCTTAAGGAGGGTAATGGTACAGATTTTTACCTGAAGCGTGTGTAAAATAGTATGTGCATGCTCTTTATTTTCATAGCATTCCTTCCCTCTGTGTACACATCATTAGACTGTCTGTTCTATCACATCCTGAGATCTGATCCTATGTTGCTGTTACTAGGTACCCTATAATTTCCCAGCTCTATTTAGTAAGCCACTATGCCTCTCCCATAATCTTTTCTGAAAAGCTGGTGTCCCAGGTAAATGGTATATCTTAATGTGTTGTAGGGTTTAGTTTTTCAGGACTTTGGAAGAAGTGTGCTAAGGTTTCTATCTCTGTAAGTGACTGCATCCTGAATTTGAGAGAGACCTTTCAGAATGGCTTTTTTTTTTTTTTTCCCCGAGTGACTTTTTTCCTTTTTTCTTTTTTTTCCTTCCAGCCATAAAATGCAAGGTACATAACTAAGACAAATAGAATATATACTAATATGTGATTTAAAGATACGAATGCTTTATGAAACTTTTCAGTCAGTTAGAAATGAGAATGAATTCTGGGCAAGTGCAGTAGTTTTCTGAAAATGCCAGTGTGGATTTACATTCGTAATATTCAAAGACACAGAGAGCTGGAACTGGACTCTGTTACAACACTCTTTTATATGACAAAGGAATTTTGTTGCTCAAATTTCAAGCTGTTGTATAAAAATGTAATTTTTGCATAGCAATCTGTTTGCAGAATTTGTGATGCTTCTGCATTAAGCTATTGGAAATGTCCTAATGCTGCAGACCTCCTAGAGAACTCTTTCTGTGGCTAACACTTCTGGACAGAATTTCAGATTGAGAAAAATGTATGCTTTAGTGCAGTGAGGTGCAGTGTGTGCAGATAGAAGAGAAAACACTCCTGAAAATCTGGATCAGGAAGTATCCATTTCTTTTTTGAGGCATTGCAGCCAAATGATGGAAAAGACTGAAAGTCGTTAAATAGGATATCTATGCATAAGCCATCATGAAGAACATTATAATTTCTAGCTTCTTGTTTGTTTCAAGTATAAATTTCAAAATGGCTGATGTGTTTTGCCTTCCTTCGAGACATTTCTGTCATCACATCACATTTGACGTGACATAACGTGGAGTCTATGTGCAATGCTCTCTTCTTATTTTCCTAGCTGTGCATATTTCAGTATAGAATCATAGAATAGTTAGGGTTGGAAAGGACCTCAGGATCATCTAGTTCCAACCCCCCTGCCATGAGCAGGGACACCACACACACTAAACTATGTATATTTTGGACCAGGTTTCCATATCTCATACCTAGAGGTCATCAGCATGCGTATAACTTGAAACATTTGAGTGTTGGTTTCCAGTTCTCTTGTGAGGCATACACAAAATAATAAAGATCTGCTCCTCTTAAATCCCATCTAACTTTAAAAGGAAAATAAAAAAAAATAAAAGGAGGGTTGGGGGAACCCACAACAAAACCACCACCAAAAACCCAAACAAACACAAAATCCAACAAAAACCCCAAACTGAAGTACAGGCTATTTTAGTTTTTCTACATACCTGTTTTACAGAGTCTGTATCTTAGGAATATACTTAACTGTAACAGTTTTGGAGCCATTCATCCTATTTGTTGTGCATGTAAGGTGGTCTAGTCAAGGTTGCTAGCAGTTAAGTAGAGCAGGAGAACTTGGGATCAGCTAGGATTTCACTACATCTGTGCTATTAGTTTCATTTTCCAGCTTCATGTCCAGACCTTAAAACTGGATAGCCTAGTTGCATCTAAATCTTGATTACTACTTGAATATAACTTATAAAGGAGGGACCTCCATTTTTATCACGGAACTGAGCATATGAACATTTCCTCTGGAACAGAGTATGTAATGGATCTGTTTACAGTCCTTTTTTTACTCCAGTTGCTTAGTGAGAAGTGTTTATTAACATCTAAAGTGAAGGATATTTAGAGCTGTGTTTTAATTATTTCCCGTTGATGCATGGGACAACTCAAAACAGGTATGAAAACATTTATAAACTGACCCTGGACCATACAGTCAGAGAACGTATACTGTTTGCTTCTGGGTAATGATGCTCAGATTGCAGACAGGAAATGAAGAATTGTGGTTCTTTCTTTTTCTTTTTCTACTGCTTTGGTTTAAGAGAAATTACTAAGTTCTTGTGGTTTTGATTTGTCATCTGTAAAACTGGGACTGTTTTCAGGTACCTATATCTCAGTAGTGTCAAGTTTAAAGGTTCTGCAGTGTTTGTGTGTGTGTGGCTGTGGCAGGGGAGGTTATTGCTATTCTGATTTCACATTATCCTAGCAAAGCTAGAACTGTTACTGTAAGAAAATATCTCCCAGAAGTTCTGTCACCTACAGGTCGAAATAGTCTGAGTAAGTACACTAAAACCAAGTCACCACTTTGTATCTCTGCACTTTCACTTGAAGTTTGGAAGAAGTTAGGAGTACTTCTCATGTTTTATGAAGGGACTTCAATGTTTTTGAGAATGCGCAGATTTCTAATGTGCAGATTTCCTAGGCTCTTCGGAGTAGGACCTAGGGTATTTCAAAGTGGGAGGTTCAATGACTAGTTTACTCTTAGGATGAGTAACTAGAAAAATAGTGTGTATTTTTGTATGCAGGAGCTGTTTGGTATGTCTTTTCAGGTTGCTTAATACCCTCCCTCCCCAGAACAAATCTAACCCTGTTTAAAAGGTTGTGTTCTATTACTGGTAACTTTAAAATAAATAAATACATTGTCTGAATTACTTTGGATTTTACTTTTCATGCTCAAAACTTCCAACTCTCTCTAAAAGCCCCCGACTCAAATGATCTCATGTCCTAAACAAGACTGAATTAGAGTCAATTCAACATTTTTCGTTGCTAATGACAATGAGGCACAAACCATAGAACTGCCTATAACTGGATCCTATGTCTTTCATGATGGACAAAGTCATAAATGTGTTACTTTAGTGGCATATTTGTTTCAGGGATTGAAGATTCCGGCTGGAGAAGAACGTAAGCCATACACACCCGAAACTGCTAAAAAGTTTATTACAAGATCTAAAATAGTTATAAAAATCCAGAGATATAATAGGCTAGAGAGAGATAACTAAAGGCTACCCAATATAGGTTAGGCACAGATTCTTACCGACCCACACACTTGTCCAGTGACCAACAGGCCAGCTCCAAGGTGCATTGTGAAGAGATGGGGTGGCAGGCACTACGTTAGCGGGCGTCCCCGCGGAGGTAACATCGACCTTGGTGGCAGTTGGATCTGCCTCACCATGTCTCCTGAACCCTGGGCTTTTATCTATTAGAAAGTGCAGACTCATCCTGATGCAGGCAGCCAGCCTGTGCCAGGAGGAGTGGCCTTGTTGGCTCTTTGCCATGCACATTCATTTTAGACGATTGGGGTGGTCCACCATGGACCAGTTCCACATTGTTAGACGCGTCTAACACATGTCCATGTGTGGACCATCTCCGAGTCGAGCTAATTGTCTCCATCTGTGGAGATTTTCCTCCTCCCCTTCCTTCTTCATTGTCGCCTCAGTAACCGCTTCCAGAAAATAGAGGAAGTTAGTGGAGTATTGGGAGTGGGCTGCCATGGACCAGTTCCTCATTGTAGACAATTGGGGTGGGCCACCATGGACCAATTCCTCCTTGTTAGACTCGTCTAACACAATATTCTAATGATGTCTAGTCCTAATTATATTTATACTGAAAAACACTGAGAAATTTCTCTGTTTTTCTGTGTTCAAATAGCTAACAGAAATGAAAATGAACTAAAATGAAGACAGAAGTCTGTTAAGCAGATCACTTCAAATTAATTGCTTCCATATATGTAGAATTATTCATATTTCTAAAAGTTTAGAAAGTAATATTGAATCACTAAGTTGATGATTCAGCTAAAACCTCTCTCTTTCCATTTTGAAACAGAAAACTATATTGTTGAATGTTGGTTTTAAACCTGTGTTAGAACTATGTTTCAAGTGTGGCATATAAACTTGAGAAGTTTGCTGTGGTAGAAAACTTGCAAACTGAGATTTGCTAAGCTTCCACATCATCTCTGAACTCTTTCTGTTGCAACATGATGTTAACCCCCTTTCAGAATTGCAGCTAGCCCTGATCTGCTGTAAGCATTGTGTCCTTGCCTGTGTAAATCAGAAAGCATGTCTTCTGCCCAAAACTGAAATGTACCTAAAGATGGAGGTCTGAACATTGCAATTAAAACACACTTGTGTGAATCTTTTAACTTACACATCAAATGCTTTTTCTAAAAAAAAAAAAAACAAGCAAACAAAAACCCCCTAGAATTAGGGCTTCCTAAGGCTCTGTTTTGTTTTGTTTCATTTTGTTTTGAATAAGCTAATCACCAATGCTATTAGTTTTTAGGCTACATTTTCCTCTTCATATTCTTGACTGCCTGTGTTTTTAAAGAGTAAAAAAAGAAGAATGGTTTTCTGAAACTTTTCCCTCATGGAACTTCAGATTTTGTCTTTCAGCTTTTCTTAGTTTTTACAGTCAGATGAAAAGCTAATTATTATTCTAAGGCTACTGAACTATCTACCATAGTTACTCAGAAGTTCCAATCTCCTGCTACATTCTCTTTATAATTAAGATGAGCATATGCTCAATACTGAAGTGGCTATCAGATTTATAGGTGTTTGCTCAAGTTGAGTAAACTTAGAAGTGTGTATTTGCAGGATTGCCTTTGGAATCAAGAATTACCTTTGAACTCTGGTGGTACACACCAAATCTTTGTGTGGCTGAGACCTGCATCCTCAGTTATATCTTGCCCTGAGATGTGTTTGCAGGCTGGGAATGGCATTAGCTGTCCATGAATCCTTCTTTTGCATAGAAGGGTAGAAGTTTCTTGAGCAGAGGTAGTAATAATAATGTGCCAGACATAGCTGTCTTCCTCATCTTGCCATTATTTGGATTACCTCTGCTCCTTGCATCAGCCGAGCCAGCGACGTGCTGTGGACCTCACTACAAGACTTGCACTTAAGCTTTCTTGCCAAACTTTGTGTCTTCCAGGAGTTGAAGCTTGGCCATAGCTGATATAAGGTGTCTCAGCTGTCTAATTTATGATCAGAGCAATTTCTACCTTGTGTGAGGAAAAATCAAAAACTTAATGTCTTGATCTAGATTATTTAGAATAACTGCCTTTTGGTGTTCTTAAAATACAAGTTCTGTACAGAAAGGAACATCTGATAATAAAGATTTTTTTGTTTTCATATTTAAAAATTCTGGGTTCTTGTAGTGTAAGTAATAATTTACCAAAGCAGGCATACATTGAATAAGCCTATCTAATAATTTGATTTATCCATCTGGTACCTCTTCTCTTAACTCTCAGCCATTAGAGTTTGGGTTTTTTTCATCAGATAAAACCTCTATTGGACTTCTGTCCTAAATTAACATGGTGGGACATCACCAGTGATTTCAATGGAATAGACCTTGCTTCTCTATCACCCTTCATGTAAAGTGAGGGTATACTTCTGCAAATGGGTGGGAGGCAGACAGAAGTGCTGCAAGTTTGGAGCTTTAATTCCCTTCTTGCTTGATGATGTACCAGCTTGAAGTTGCAAATATTTATACAAATAGAGAATTCTATTCCCTCTACCTTATAAACATGAGCAAAACCAAACCTGAGGCAGTACAGTTGCTTTTTGGACTAAATGCTTTTATAATTAGAATTCATAAAGATATCTGGTTTTTAAATTATGTTTTTTAGGAGTTTCTAAAGTGTTAAATCTTAAACTTTCAAATACTTTCTTTCTTTCTTATGTTTTTATCATTTCCCAAGCTTGTCTATAACTTGTTTTGGTTAAGCTTTAGATCCTTTATATATATATAAAAAAAAAAAGATTTTGCAGTGGAAATAGAGGTCAGTCTTTAAAATGAATGATGCCATAATCTGTGATCAGATTACACATTTGCAATGAATATATTCATGTATACAATAGTTAAAAGCTTTAAC
>NW_009917052.1:87921-101419 GCF_000696875.1 Nestor notabilis
TTTGTAAGTAACTTGCAAACTTTGTGAGTCAGTAACAGTAAGGAATGATTATTTACAAATCTTTCACTAGAGAATACCTAAGAAAACTCTTTATGTTCCAAGCAATTTTTATTAATTCGCTGCACTACAAAATTTTATATTATTTTATATGTTTAAAAATAATTTAAGCACTGTACATTTGTAATGTTTTAAAAAAGTCTTTTGAAGGAATTTACAAACCTAGAGTAAAAATAAGGGTTATGTTATGAGGCCACAAATCAGAGTGTCTTTTGGGGATGCTGGGAAAATAAGTGCTCTTTGATCTGTGCTTTTTCCCCTCGTGCCTCCTGAGATCTTATTTGTTTAAAAAGATGTGTATTGCAAGAGAACTCAATTGCTGTTTCCATGTATGGGGAATGTATTCTTGTTTATGCCATTTTACTAGTTCATTTTGATTTCTTAGTTTTTATATTATGGTAATCACGTTACTAGTAATGATCATATACTGGCAATAGTGATGATGCTTCTGAAATGTTGCTTTGTTTTGAGAATAACAAAATGTTGGTGTTCTCATTCACTTGTAAAAATTGTCATTGAGAGCTTAATTATTTTAGTGCTGAAAAGTTTGTGCAGCTAATTTATTATTCAGTCCTGTCAACTTTTCAGCCTCTAATGTGCAAACATTTTGCTTGTGTTTATATGTAATAAGAAAAGTACTAACTATATATTTTAATGCTAATTTTGTTAAGCTTAGCACAGAGCAGAATTCTAAAAGGTCACAAACTTAATACAACTTGAGATTTATTTTTTATTACCAATTAATTATTTATGCTTTTGCTTTAATTATAACTTGCTGTTATATACAATGAGTGGTGCTGAGATTTTAGTTGTCAAAGTTTTGAAAGACACAATGGATCCTTATGTACTCTGCCTGTTGAATCCATAAATGCTGGTACTGAACAAACTTCTGTTTTTTCACGTTTCCTGGCTTTCTGTTGGCTTTCAGTCTTCCATGGGTCATTCAATAAACACTACCCTGGGTGACTTTTTTTGAGTTACCATATGTCAATCAAACTGAAGTGCATGCTTTTAAGTAAGCAGAGAAAATAAGCTTGCTTTATTTGAGTTTGGCTGTGTCTTCTGCAGGACAGTGTCATTCGTAGCTTATTTTTGCCGTTAGCTCTGCAGTGGAAGAGGTTGGGGATCAAGGGGGAGAGGAGTGCCTGATGAAAGCGAAGGAAGAGCCAAATAGAAAAAAGGGAGAAAACTGAACAGCAGAATTTGAAAGTGTTCTTTAAGCATATTCAATTTGAACTGTTCAGCTTTAGAAGCTTTTTCCAGCAAGTGTTTCAGAAGGTAGTGTCACATTAAATATTTTTTTTCCTCATCTTAATTATATGATGACTAATTCTGTTGGTGTGGGATTAAAAAAATGCTGAATGTCATTGTTTGGTATATACATTTTTTTCTAATGAGGGAATAGATATGTTCTAAGTGTGTTTATACACTAAATTTACGAAAGCCATTGAGCAAGAGAAGTAGCTTATATTAGACATCTAGGATACAATAAAACATGTATCAGCTGTACAAATCTTTCCTTTCTAGAAAATACCCTTCAGTGAATTTTCTTTTTTGTTGTACTTTTTGCTAATATTGCAAATAACCACATTTCGCGTTAGAGATGAGTGAGAGGAACCCCAATGTGCCTTCAGTGGAGCTGGAAGAAGTATGTGTATTTATATAGATCACATCTCCTGGGGGCTGCCTTTGGTCTGAGGGAGGCTGGAGGGAACCCAGGAGCTGCTGTTCCTCACCCATCTGCTACAGGGCAATGGATGGTCACTGACTTAAGACTAAACAGAATTCCTACAGATGACCAGACTCACCTGGGCTTCATGACTTCTGTCTTGTCCCTCTAAAAATGTACTATTCGTTCTTCCTCTGTCAGTGTAATCTTTTTCCAACTGAATTTGTTGCCTTTCAGCCATGGGATCTATGAAACTGCACTCCTGATAGTTTGTCGTTGCTTTATCTTTCTGTAGTATTGCAGGGTATCTGTATATTTGTAGAGCTTTAACAGCTCAGAAGTGTAGGTTTGGACTAGAATTGAAATGTAAGGCTTTCCCCCTGTAACAATTTGAACAATCACCGTCGTTACTTATTGGCAAAGAAAATATTGCACTGGAATCTCCAAGAATTATGCAGTTGATTATAATCACAATTCAGATTGTTGCCTCTTAGTTCCATAAAAAAATGCATTGTAGAAAACTGGTACCTGCTCTGGAAAGAGAAGGGTGATTTTGGATATATGTCATTGCTGCTAGCTTGCTCACATCGAAGAAGTTAGCTTTAGAAATCAGACATATTAGCAATAGGTTTGAATATGTATAACAAGCTTAGTAGTGTTACTGCTTCTGTTGGGACAGACAAATTCCAGCAACTTGCAAGTAGCTTGAAGCATTTACATGATGAAGTGTGCATTTTTGTTTTCTTTTTTTAATGTCAGAGCTGACAGACTTTGCTTTTGTTTCATCATTTTCTTTGAAAATATAAATCCATTTTTCCCTCTTGGGATCTTTCAGTAATAGTAATATGCTGTTAAAATAAACAGCATTTAAATTTTTGAAAACAAGAAATGAGCCAGAGTTAAGTACATAGGATAACAGTATATGCTATAACAATATAACATTTGGAGAAACCATAAACAGTCTTCAAAAGAAATTCTTGAAGTTGGGTGCTTTTATCAAACATCAGATGGATAACTTTGTTTTCTTAGCATCTGAATGAAAGGGATTTTCCAGAGGATGCTAGAGATTAAAACCCCCGTCTGAACTTTCCCACTTTTCCACCTGACATGTAAGGTGCATTTTCATATTTTTTTATAATTCTGCGCATGAAAAGGTGTTTCTCATTAGAGTATATGTGCTACATTAGTCCTGCTGTACTTAAGGGCTTGTCCTGAATGCATTTTGCTTTTGTGTTTTCACAAGTATTTGAAATGCAACTGGCTGTATGTAGGCCACAGCACTGGTAGAGAATGTTTTTCCCTCTTTTAAATTTTAAAACACATTTCCATGGGTTGAATCTCTGTAAAATAATAGTTTTGAACGTTGCTTAGGATGTGTTGTCCCACCTAATTTCTCATTCAGTAAATGTCATTCAGCTTGCACAGTTATACCTCTTTTTAAAGTATTTTTTTCAAGAGGCATGTTGGCTAGTCTCACATGCCAATATTAAAATTCATGGGTATAGAAGTTAAGGGTAGGTACCAACAAAGTAATGTTTTATGAGGTGTTAGAAGTGTTTCGGGACTTACTTAAAGACAGAAAAAATTTAATTGCGTTTACTTCGTTGAAAGTTGACTTTTGCATTTAAAGGACAAGTGAGATCTAGTGTGATCAAAACCCTAAATAGATTGTCTCATGTGCAGCTTGGTCTTATTTAGGATGAATGTTGATATTGTTATAATACTGTAAAGCTGAGCTTGGGTCAAGAACCTGTAGGTCGCCGCCCAGACTGGAGAACTCCTTCCGTCCCCACTGCTTTGTGACCAGCATCGTTAGGTCGTGTCTGCACTACGCTGGCCCTTGGGCATAACAATGCACAGACAGTTTGTGTCAATATCTGCTGGTGTTTGTAAATGTCAAATAGTAAGTATTTAAGAATAACTGTGTATTGAAGTAGATTTTCAAGCTGTTTGAATTTCTCTTTGGCAAACATGCAATCATACCAAAATTTCTGAAATTACAATTTTATAGGGTACCAGGAAAATATTACCAAATGCATTATAGTTATGTGTATTGAGGGGGAGGGGGGAAGCAGGTTGCTGAAGGTGGAAAGCTTAGAGTTGTAATCTACTTTCATGGAAAAGCTGCCCATTACGGTTGTTCTAGTTTTGTACTAGTAATCTGATGTTTGGTGTGTTTGGTTAGGCAAAGTCAATCAGTGGTCTGGTCCACCATCTATGCTTATGGAGGTTGGCTAAGTGCAGTCTCCAGGCTTCATGTGAACAGGGGTTCTTTGACTTGATAAACTTGTCATGCTCATGACAAATGTATTTTTATAGTGTCTGTACTCGTATACTGGTAGAAATAGCTGAGTGGCTATTTAGAATTCTGCCTTCGTTTTGTGTAAATCAGTAGGGTTTTGAAACTGGAAAATTGCTTTCAATTACAGTTGTAGTAGCACTCTTTCAAGGAACAGATAAGTTTTTTAGTGGTGTTAATTATTTCCAGTTTATAGTTCTTGAAACTGAGCAGAACAACAATCCTTGCTCTCTGTTTCATACCATATAAACAGAAAAGATAGCTGAAGTATTTTGATATGATGATAGGACAAAACTACTGTGTGTAATACAGGTGTCCTTTAATGCTGTTCTTTAGTGTTAAACATTGTGCTCTGTTTAATAAAAGTACATGAAATGAAATTATAATGATTTCTATTGCTTTTTTTTTTTTGTTAACATGGGTTTGCAGAATGGTGGTTTTAAAATATGCAATATAATATTCTTTTTCTGACAGTTTCAGCAAATTTGCCATAGGCTAATTTGAGGGGTAATCATGACCAGAAATCAAAATAGTAGCCATTGATTTTCTTCCCAGTTCATGAGTGTATGTTACACTTAAGATATTTGGTATGCATTTTATCTAAATATCAGAAAAATGTCATGTTTTAATTTCATTTGTTGGTCAACTACAGTTACTTACTGTAGCAGTTCAATTAATCAAGTAATTTAATTTTATGTGTATTGCTCCCTGGCTCACTTGATAATTTCTTACAAATCAAATACCAAAAATACCAAAATACAGTTGAAGTGCCTGATATTTCCAAGGGCAGATTAGTTTCTGTAGTCCTCCCCACAAAAAACTCAAACCAAACACATGTCTAACTACTTCTTAATGCTATCTGTGAAGCAAAGCAGCTGTTTTCTGCAGAGTGATAATAAAAGAAAGTTCTCAGATTTGCACTGGATATCCTGCAGTTTGTGGCAAGACCGTTGTTTCTGCTGGCCCTAGTTTCCTTAAATTGGGGTATTGATTCTTTTTATTGGTTAGAGATCGTCATACAAAATGAAAACTTCTGCTCCAGATCTACTATTCCAGCAGTAAATATTTTAATGGTAGCCATTTCTGAGTATCTTTGTAATAAAACCCTAACAGTTTTAGCGGGGACACCTTCACGCATAGGGTGTCCTATTAACACAGAGTTAGTGTTAATATGATAATGTTTTATTTAGAAGTATATGTCTGGGATCAGCTGATGCAATGATCTGCCATGTTGGGGTGTGGACGAGTTGTTGGAGGCTCTGCAGCACAGAATTCTGCATAAGCACACTTTGGAAGTAGCCTTGCATATTTGGCTTGGGTTTATTTGTTCAGGTTTTATTCTGATGTACTTAATGCAACAGTAAAGACGGATTCCTGTCTTTACAGGCCCATTGTTAGCAAGTAAGTAGCATGGAGTATGTGTGCTTCTAGTAGTGTCTGAATAATCCGATACCACCTCAGTGCATATAAATAGTATGTAAAAGTATAAAATACTATCTAAACTCTGATATTTGAGAAGATGAGTGAAATTGCTGGAAGACTGGAAAATGCACTGCAGTTTAAACCTTTCTGAAGTGTAACCTGTTAGCAGTAGGAAGTCTTGACAATGGTATCAGGATAATTAATTTTATAATTAAGTACTTTTAGAAACTAAATTCATAACACTTATCTGCTTTTTATCAGTGTAAAGAGGGATGTCAAAATTTCTTCATCAAGGCAAAAGGAAGCTGTGATGGTCAGTAGCTGCATCTTGGGAGGCAGATTTGCTGTCTGGAAACTGTTCCAATGTCATTCACTAGCTGAACATGTCTTAACTTCTGTGAGGTATTGGTTGGTAGCTGAGTGACTGTTTTAGCCATGCTGTTTTCTGCTTTTCCTGGTGTGTCACACCTGTCCATTCACTTTGTCTATATCTTCATATACGTGCTGTGATGTCCACTCCAAGTGGTATGACTGTTGTGTGTTGCAGTAGTAAAGTACAACTACTTGTGCATGTCTTATTTTGTTGTTTTGTTGGGGTTTTTTTAATGCAGACTGTTAAGTAGCAATAAAGTCAAAGGATGCAAATCATCTTTGGGAGAAATCTTGGGACCTGAGAACTTCTTGTCTTCCTGGCACCAAAAAAAAAACAAACAAACCACCAAACCAGTTTTCCAAATTGTATGTATTCTGTTACACAAAACTTTACATGAACTATTGCACCCACAAACATCAATCTTCATATAAATGTCAGCTTCATATTTGAAACTGATGATCTGTAAGCACTGGACTGGCTTCCACTAGCAGAGGTATTTCAGGGTGCTTAGCTTTTGACAGTGATAATATCCTTTCCTTGGTTTTGGGAGTACTATAGTTGGATGAATTGCTATCTAGTTTCACTTTCAGCAGACTGGAAATAAAGCTTCTGCTGAGTCAAGCCTTCCAAACAACTGCTTAGAAAGATGAGGCCAGATCTGTGGGTACCTTCTTTGCTCCACCCCATGCTATAAGGCATTATGGAGACAATGACGAATGCCTCTGTTCTGACTCATGTAACTGCGTGTTACTCCTTCTGAAGAATTATCATCTTAAAAAACGAGACTGAAATCTAGGAAAACAGCAGTCTACCCAATTCTCTGCCACAGACTCTACTTTATATTCTAAGTAGTTGTTTTAGACCAAGGTATTTTTAGAGGTAGCCAGTAACTACTACAGTGAATGGAACTTGTTATTGTAAGTTGTGAAACTATATGATAATGAACTTCCAAGTATCTTGGAGTCATAGCCTTTACTAAAAGCAGAAAGAAATTGAGACCTTTGCATTTTTTTTCTTTCCTTTCATCTTCCTTCATCATAATTAAAAAAAAATAAAATTAGTATCTTAATAGATTTTGAATTTGTGATTCATCATGGAAAATCTAGCCCAGCATTTGCCAGCTGTACTTGGCAAAGAGAAGAAAATGTGTGTTGTTTCTGAATGGTTTTGTTCTGTTTTTTGTACTGTGTTACATAAATGCATCCTTGCATGAGTGTGTGTGTGAGCTGGAAGCTTCTAGCTCTAGTACATAACTCAGCTGATGGCAGAAAAAGGAGGGAATATATAGAACATTCTGGCTACGAGAAGCTGCATCTTCAGTAAGTCAGAAAAATAGAAATATAAGACTTCTTTTTAGGGTGTGGGATATTTTGTTTTGTTTATATCTCTTTATTCAGAAAAGAAGCCATTGTGTTGTAGTAGCAACACATTAGTATGTAGAAACTGGCGTTTGATCTGCAAAGTGTACAAGTTAAGCTTGGTGGCTGTGAGGCCAAGACTGTGTGCAAATGTACATATGCATGTACATTGCTTTTTGTGTGCAAACCTTATATAGGAGGAGCCATACTGGCAAAATTTGTGCTTGCTGTTTGTAAGTAATGTTTGTAAGTAACTTTATTAGGTATAGCATCATGAAAATACATCATATTACCATTATCTGAAGAGAGTGGGCTATGAAATACATCGCCGTAAGTTTTATGATTGTTTCAGTTGTTAACCACTGCTTGATGAATCATCAATATTTAGTATATTGGGATTGATACTGTTGGCATGTTAAATTTAACTGTGAAATCTTAAAAGATCTGAATGGCTTAGAAGGTAAAACAAAATAATAGATGGAGTGTTTGGTGTCTTGGCTTGGATCCAGCTTGATGTCCTAAATGGATGCATCACAAAACCACAGCAGATCAACCCAGAATTACGTGAGGGATGTAGAAGAGCCCTGAAGCTAAGCCGACATAGTGATTGAATTAGTTCCTGCATTTAGAGGGGCTTTTCCCTCCAGGTCAGACTTCTAAGCACTGTTCGGCTTGTATGGGGAACTAGCAGTTACAGATTGAAATATGCCTACCTTGTGGAGGAAAAGAAGTCTTAGAGCTTCAGAACTTTTATCTTTAGCAAGTGTGACTGATTTTCTTTTAGTGGGGAAAAAGGGGAAGCACTATGAACAATAAGGGAGAAAATAGAAGAATTTCCATTAGTGGTGTTTCAGTCAAGGACCTGCCAATCTTCTCAGAAACGTCTGTTCAAAATCTGAAACGCTTGGTTGCTGCAGGGCTGATATGTACCTTATGTATTGCCCACCCTCATACAATACCTGGCTTGTTCTTTTAGTAAATAAGTACTGTAGTGTGATGCTCATAAATAGGACAATTTTGCAACCATTTGTGTGCAGGTACAAAAGTACATTTGTGATCTTTTCTCCAACTACCTTATTTCTAAAATATTGTTTTATTTTTTAACTGATATTATAGGTAAATGTCATGTTAAAGACAAGGCATAGTGAATAAATGGAAGCGTTACTCCTTTTGAGTAATCATTGTGTTCAATATAGTTTTGTTTGGGAATAGTTATTAACCAAAAAACCCAACAGTAATGTGAAGTATCTTGGCATACGGATTTGTATCATGACAAAAATGTCTCAAAGAGATACTCGAGACCTTTTAAAAATATGTTCTACAGTTCGTGTTTAACTGGTACCCTCACATAAGATATTGGTAAGTTCCAGCAAGTATTTCATAAATGTTAGTATTTTTTGCAGTTCTTATTTATGTACTCTTAGATATTTGAGTAACCCGATTATCTCCATTTTTGTTTCTCAGCATGATGTATCACAGACTTTGCTCAAAGCAACTCTGGACAGTGTGGTTGAAGAGTGTGTCAGCTTTGTAGGAGTTGATATTAACATCTGCTCAGAAATACTATTAAGGTGAGTGAAACGCTTTCCTATTCCAGTAATTACATGGCTCTGGATCACAGAGTCTCTGTTTAGTCTGCCATCTGACTCAAGCTCAGCTGGAGCAAATGGCTCTTGTGTTAAACTTCCAGTTACATGAAAATGACACATTAAGACAGTATTTCACTGGATTGTTAAGAGCCAGTTTTTGAGGGTATGTGTGATTCTCCATGGTAAAACTGTTCTTCAGAGAAAACCAGATATTTAAAAATGTTGAGCCAACACTACAATTTTAGAAAAACTTGATATAATCAATTTGTATTTTTTCACTGAGAAAGGGCTTTTCAAATGTACTTTCTGTCTCTTAGAAGGTATTTTTATAGGTACTGCGAAGTGGAACAGGTTGTAAAAGTTGGGCGAGGAAAGGAGAAAAGGAAAGATTTAAGGGGAAACTGCTGAAAAATGTATTCCTTTTTACTGTTCTTTTTTTTTAAAATAATATTCCATATTTACTTGGAAAATGTTCAGGATTTTATTTCTCTTGGTTAGAAGTTGAAAGTTCATTCTCTCTTGAGTGTGTAGAATTCAGAATTTTTTAGCTGAATAGCCTCTTAAGAAGAGCAAAAGTGTGGCTGTCATCCTCTGTAGTAGGAGAGGAAGAAAAAATATCCATACTCTTGGTAATGACAATTATATTAGCTATCAAAGTTAAGAAAAATGTATTCTTGCTAGCTTTATCTTTAATTTTTTAACCCTTTGTAATAATTTTCAAAAACTTCTTTCCATATTTTGGATGAGGCTCTCTTTCTATTCTTTTTAGTTTTCCACTTTCTCTTCCATATTCTTTTTCTGTGTATCCAACCCTTAGCCTGACTCCTGATTTACCTTCTGTCTCACCTACTGTCAGATTTAGATCAGCTATTAGCAAGAAAGCAAGCATTACCTAATTGCTAAATGAGGCTGACCAGCTTTCATTCCTTGAATAAAAGCCTACCTGAGCAAGTGCAGTGGGTGAGCGCTGTCAGCCTTCTACAGGGCACCGCTGTATTGTGCAGTTGACCACCAGGCTGAGGTGCCACTGTCTCTCACCAGAACTGTGAATGTGGAAGGACACTTGTCCAGTTATGGTTACAGGTGATAGCCGTACTGGCTAAGTGCTTTGTTTGGTCTAATTAACCTGGCTTACAAAGCTCATATTTATGTGCTGCATCAAGATTTAACTTGACCCTCCGCTGATCAGTTCTGCTATTCTGTGTAGATGTAGTTTCCCTCAGAGGTACAGTGTATGAAATTGTCACTGTAGCTAGAATATAGCATGAGCAGGTCTTTCTGATGCATCAAATACACTTCTTTACACATATTACATGTGGAAGGGGTGACAGTGCTACAGTACTTACATTACTGCGGAGTATCATGTTTGAAAGACTTAATTAGTGGAAAATTCTGTCAACTGCGTCATGTTCCTTTGTCTGTAAATAAGCTAGGTTTCATAATGTTTCCAAGAAATTTTTTGCAAAAATTCCAATCGTAATGATTAATATTTTTGTCTGTGGTTAAAGGTGTGTGTCTGGAATTTAATTCTGAAATTTCTCCAACTTTGGATTATTTTTTTAACTTTTGCTTGAGGATGAGAATAATGGAAAGATTTATTCCCCCACCCCCCTCTCCGATTTTTTCTATTCTTGCCAGGTTTGCTGGTGGTTAGTTTTGTGGGTTTTTTTCTAGAATCAGTCAGTGCCATTCCACAAACAGGTCTCTGCTGCCGTTGACTTAAAGCAATGGCATCTGGAATATAGAGCCAGATGGATGACATTTCCTTCCCTAGTGCCAGGAGTAACTACCCACCACAGCTCTTTCACTTGTTCTATGGTTAACATGCTTCATACACAGAAAGTTGTACTCATACGTACATACAGAAAAAATGCAGCAAACCTACTGCTTCCTGAAGGAATTTGGCTAACTGCAGTTGCACTTCAGTCAGAAGTTCTTTGCCAGATCTGAGTTGCCTTCAGAACTCATGCAGCCTGTTCCCAGCTGCTCTTTTATCTCAAGAGCACCTGAGAGAAAAGGAACAAGCTTTGTTGATCTGTTAAATTGTGTGAGGAAGGCAAGCTGCTCCCAGATACTCTGCTTCTGGATAGCAGACACCGAGTCCTTCATGCGGTGTTGCGGTACCATTGCAAGAGAATAGCTGGGAGGGGATTTTCACACAGGAACAATTTACATGTTCTGAATCCTCCTCCCACATTGTTTCCTGAAGCAGGCAGGTGGGGGCAAGCCATAAGACATGACAAATTGAATTGGCATTACCGAAATAGCCAACAGATCATAAAGTACATGTCCCTGGCTTACGAGTTAGGTATGTGCAGAAGTGTATTGCTGTACCAAGTTCTGTTGACTTGAGTAGATTCCTTCCACAGAACTAAGAGAAGGGATCCTTTTTCAAATGATGCCTTTGGCCTAAAAGTCTATTTGCAAATATCTTGGCTGTTTTTAAGTTTTGTATACCAGATTTTCTACATAATGTGTATCCTTGTATTTATGTATCACTTGTATTAATAACCGGTCAATGGTAATAAATGCATTCTATAAACTTCTCTTAGACACATTGCAGGACTGAATGCTAACAGAGCTAAAAATATAATTGAATGGCGAGAGAAGAACGGGCCATTTATAAACCGAGAACAGCTCAAGGAAGTTAAAGGTCTGGGTCCCAAGTCATTCCAACAGTGTGCTGGATTCATCAGATTCAATCAAGAATACATAAAGACCTTCTGCAGGTAATAGAGATGCTAGCTATCCTGTCTAAATTATCCAAAATAGTATGAGAAGACATTAGCCCTTCTCTGTTTCGTATTCAGGCTTGAGACTTGAGGAGTTCTAGGCTTTTGCATTCTGAAAGGCAATATCTTAACAAATAAACTTCTTTCTCTGAATAATTATGGCTTATTAGCGATGTTCTCTAAGTCAGGGTTTCAATAAGTATGTAAGTTTAATTACAAATTTTGCCACTGAATTGGTAGAACAACTTTGCTGTGCAATAGTGTCGTGGTCTGAGATACTAAAACTTCAGACTTGTCTTTCAGGCACAATTTAGAGATCTGTAAATTCCTTTTTAATGTGGTGAACACACGACTAGGGTGGATTCTTGGATAGTTTCAGTTCCGTTACCTGGAGAGGGTCATTTGAAAAGCTGCGGGGATCAAACCCTGTGTTGTACTCCAGTGCCTAGCAAGTGTGATGTGACTGCCTTCTGTTTCAAATATGAGGCCCTTTCCAGTGTGTCAACAGTGGATCATCCTATTCCCTGTTTCTGTACCAAGCCTTTCCCTGTTGCAACCATTCATTGTGCTCTTTTTGACCCAAAATCCTTCCTTTCCACTACTGAAAGTGCCTTTTCTTGAGCAATGTCTCTTCTCCTGCCTTTCCCATTTCTCATTCCAACATAAAGAACTAAGAAAGGGCACAGTGGTAGTACCATCCCCACCCTTTTGCCACTGACTCTTCTCAAAAAATATTTTCCTGGGAAGCTGATGCTATTTTTTAGCCAACCCAAGGCTCAGAAGCAATACTGTATTCCCAGTTGCTGCTGGCCGAACAGCACACATGTAACTTCCAGGCAGGAGGTAGGCACATTAGGACTGGCTTACTGCCCGGGTGGAAGGTATACAGATTGGTTGCCCATCTGGCAGGGAGACACATGCTGCAGGCCACATGGTGCATGTTGTAAGCACCAGAAGACCAAAGATATAGCTTTCAAGGCTGTAGGTGATCGACAGATCTTGTGTTGTACAGATCTGTTCTAGTGAATGCTGCAATACAACACAGCGGAGAAAAGGCTGATGGTTTTTTTTCCCTCAAAAAAAGTTCACTGGTGAAATGTTTAAGAACAACTTCTTTTTTTTCCTTGCTGGAGCATGCTTCTGATGTTAGTCAGTTTCCATAAAATATGAGAACACTGTATAACCCGAGAAATCTGTTATAACTTTGGAGTTTGAGGCCAAAATAAAGCTGTAACACCATTGCCACCACAACATTTCTTTTGGGCCCAGGTGGCCAAAACCAAACATTTTTTAAATAGACTTTGAGAAGGTTTCGGTTTTGGCCTCTCTAATGTTGATGGCTATAGAGTGCTGTGTGAATTAGATTTATACTTTGAGTTAATAAATAGCAGTTATTTTAAAAACTGATATGGAAAGCGTTTTGTCTGTATTTCTGCTTACGGTCAATGCATAGGTAGAGCACAAAGTGCAAGTGCTAGTTCCAGTTTCTTCAGTACATTCTCTTTTGTCCTACAAAAGCAGGAACTACTTGTGATTTAGGAAACAAAAATAAACAGTCAAGAAAGGAGACTTTGCCGGTGGGAGTCATTTGATGCCTTTACTGTATCCTGAGCATTATTTTGTTCAAGGGAAACTTTAAGGGAACAAGTGTGCCAGTTGTAAACATGCTACATGCACAAAGAGGGATCTCTTTCTCTCCTGTCTTCTGTGAAGTGCTCATACCAATGTGGGCAATCTGTCCATGGATCTCTCGGAGACTTTGGAGACTTCCATTATCCAGCCAATTTAAAAGGCCAGTCCAAATTGCTAACTGATTAGGAGCTATTCATGTATTTAATAAGTTTTAAGAAAAGCTCTACTAAGATATTTCTGCAAAAATTGTTTATAAATCCTGAAATAGTGGCAAATTTGACCTTTAGCCTCATCCTTGGCAGTGTTCAAGGCTGGGCTGGATGGGGCTTTGAGCAGCCTGGTCTAGTGGAAGGTGTCCCTGCCAGTC
>NW_009917052.1:101450-115265 GCF_000696875.1 Nestor notabilis
CAGTCGCTTGGGGTTGGAACTGGATGAGCTTTAAGGTCCCTTCCAACCCAAACCACTCTATGATTCTATTAATTGGCAGTTAAGTATGAAAATATCCACACAAAATCTTTATCACAGAATCATAGAATAGTCAGAGTTGGAAAGGACCTTAAGATCATCTAGTTCCAATGCACTGCAATGGGCAGGGGCACCGTCCACCAGACCAGTAATGCGTTCTAAGAAATACTCATTCTATTTTATGCCCCCTGCCATGAGCAGGGACACCACACACTAAACTATGTCACCCAAGGCTCTGTCCAGCCTGGCCTTAAACGCCTCCAGGGTTGGAGCATGCACAACTTCCTTGGGCAACCTATTCCAGTGCCTCACCAACCTATTCCAGTGCCTCACCAGCACTTTGTCAAGTAGGTTGTCTCCATTTTGCAGACAGTTGTATAGTGTTTTATTTATAATATTCATAATTTATTTATTTATAATCTTGTCATCATGAAGAAATTTTGATGAAGCAGGGAATCCCTTCCCAATGTTTGTTTCTATTTAAAATTAATTTATACATACATGTTAAATTTTAATGCTATAATTAAGATTCACCCACAATGACCTTTTAGGGGCTTTGTACTTTTTTTATTTTAAAGAAAGAATATTATATAAAAGTCTAATTGCATTTTTCACATGTGTGCACTTGGCTGGGATCTTATTCATTAAGAATGACATGTCCGTTTTTGATTTCTGACAGTAATAAGAAAACTGAACCTGGAAGTCATGTGCTTCTGACTAAAGCAGGTGCACAGGGTAAAAAGAAGGGTAAACCAACACCATACGCCTCACAACAACCCAATCCTTTGGACCAAACTTGTATTCATCCAGAGTCTTACAACATTGCAATGAGGTAAGCAGTGTGAAGCTTTTTGAACCATTGATGCTATCAAATTTTAAAATGAAAGTATTTATTTTTCTGACAACAGCCTGCGCAGCCTTTTAAGACAGGAACACACATTAATTTGATGTTTTCTCACCTTTCTTCAAGAAAAAGTTATGTTTCAGAAGTTGTTTACAAGTAAAGGGTTTCAATTGGTGTGTTTTGCCTTCCATGTGCATGCCAATTTTTAGTTTTATTCTTTGGGGTTTTTTTGCTTTCGCATTGTTTTCTAGTGAGGAAATCAGTGCATTTTCAAAACTTCACCAGACTTTCTTCCCATGATGCTGTCTTCTTCATATCACCACTTTGCACCTCTTTGAGGCCACTTTTCTCAATTTCTTTGTTTGCCAACTCTCATTATGCCAGACATCACTTTCAGTTTGGACTTTTCAGTTCACAAAGTGTGGAGACAAATAATTTGTTTTAAAAAATGGCTAAACACTGAGGTTTACTTTTCTTCTATCTTGCCCCCATATATTATGTAAAAGGCCATAACTAAAACAATTTTATTTGTTCTTAAAAATAATCTAATTTAAATGTGATGCAAATTTTTGGTCAGCGGTATTTTAATACCTCTGCAACATTAAGAACTGCTTTTACATTGTTCCTGATGTTCAGCATATGCCAGTCAAGCTTTCTCCTTAATGAATTTTGGCCACCAGAATTTGTTTATTTGTGTGTTTGAGTGTGCACAAGAGTGCACAGACATATGTGAGGATGTGTCATTATCATGAGCCTTTGAAATTAAATTCAGATACTGTGAGATCTAATTAAGATGTGTGTGTGAAGATCCCAAATACATGAACACTGGGGTAATTTTGCTAAGTGACCTTTAACTAAAAGAAGAGAATGGGTTTTGTGTAGGTCAGAAAAAAGTAATTAGGAGTCCATGTGTGCCTCTGGTTAGGGCATACTGCAGCTGCTAAATGCTAGTATAAGCTGTGATCTTTACTATCATCAGCCTGGTTGAAACAGGACTCTGCTTGTCCTCTTGAGAAAGCATTATCTCCTGCAATAAACCAGCACATACTTATTTTTTTGGGTGATTTGCTGTGAACAGGTTCACTTCTTAAAATGTGCCAGGGCTAATTTCAGCAGTAGTTAGATACTTTAGAATTCTTACAATCTCTGTTGTGATCATTATTCCTGGAGAAACAGAGCTGTGCTTCCTGGTTTATAAACAAAACCATCTTTTAGCCTCAGAGAGAGATGCTGGATTTCTGAATTCATGAAGCTTGAGTTTCTTATCTAAAACTTTTTACAGGACCTTGCATTCTTAGGACACCTTCCCTACAGTATATGCTCTGTTTTCAATCAGGTGGAGATAATTGCATGTACAACTTCCTATGCCTAGGTCTGCATGCGTTCTGTCTGCTAGGTATGCAGTGCACTTTTGTTTCCATCCTCTCCCTGCCACAATTCATTCTTCTTTGTGCCTGATTCTAGAGCCACTGTGCAACTGGCTGTTAAAGTGCATGCTCTTTGTGCAGTGTGTAAGTAGTTGGTTTGACCATTTCCCTTTTTTTCTTATACATCAGCATTTATTAATTATCTGCCCTATGCATAGGTGTAGGAAAAAATTGGGCAAGACCCTGGTCATAATGATCATACATTTGGTAGGTAGCTTATAGAGTAGGGAAGCTTGGTCACCCCTATATATTATTCAGAGTGAGCCAATGTAAAATTAAATAAATAAAGTGTTATTAAAAAATAATGTTCATTTCTAATATTTTATTTAATTTAAATATTGAGTAGTCAGGATTTGATTAATCGTCCATTTAGCTTTCCAGCCCTAGCATACTAATAAAACGATCAGTAAAAGTGTTCACAGTGTTACCAGCTTTGCCTAAAGGCTGATGTGAAAAGATTGCTTCGGGGAGCAGAGAAGTGTAGCTAGTTAATGGTGGAATACTACAGGAAATTATCTGCATACAACACCATTGCAAAGGTTGGTCAGAAAATAACAAATTGTGACTTTGTTTCCAGAGTCACAGTAGCACAGATTATTCTTATATCTGAAGAGGTGAGTGGGATTTATTACTGCAAAGGGTAGCTCAGAGATTTACATACAGTTGAAATTTGGGAGAAAATTTTAGTAGGTATCACAAATCATATAACTGTGATTTGGAATTTGGCTGGGAACCCAGAATTAACAGTATTAAGAATAAATAAATAAAAATTAATGAGTACAGGTTTTACATCTCAACAAAAAAATAGTGGTTTGAGTTATGGGCTTATGCATGATTCAGAGAGGAGGCTGCCACCTATTGCACAGCCAACACTGCTTAGAAGGTACCTTGCTGATTCTTAAAATGTGCTCGTGGTCAAACTCGTTAGGCTTTGAGAGCTGCAAAGTCATTGCAGAAGTATGACATGGCTACAGGCCACTGCTACCTATCATGTCATTTCTCTTTGGCTAATGCAACTACTTTAAGCTTCCAGCTGTGCCATTGTCTGTTCTTTGTTTCTCACCTCCTAGACTGAATTTTCAAATGAAGTGTTTAGATCCAAGTTCATGTTGTAGGTATGTGCTGTACAGGTCTTTTTATGCAGAAAGAATATCAGTAGCAGTTAAAACAAATATAAAACCACAATAACAATATCTGCTAATGGAACACTAAAATTACTAAGCATAGCATCTGTCTCTGTGACGGAATCAGTCTCTTCTGTTTTCTTTGGGCTTTCTCTCTGTTGTCTTACTTCTTACGTTTATGAGTATCTGTACACATAGTTTGATGGAGGGGGGAACTCATGAAGTGCTTTCAATAAATGTGCTCTATGTTCACCGGTATTTTTTTTTTCTTGCAATCAAAAGATAGTTTCCTTGAAAGCTTGTTGAATATGAAGGTCATAACTTTTATGGTATAGATTTTATTAACATGCACTAGCTTGATATCACAGAATGGTGTGGGGAAGGGGGCAAATAGTTCTAACGTTTTTTTTCACTGCAAATAGCTGTTTGCAGAAAAGAAAATACAGCTCTGCAGCAAACTGACAAAAGCCAAGAAGTGTAGTATTAAAAATTGACACTCATGACATAAGGGCTAAATATAAACCAGACATCCTCCCCTCAAGCAACTAATGCTATAATTTAGCAATGATTATATATTTAAAATGACCTTTTCAAAAAAAGCATGTGAGCTGTTAAGCTTCTTGGAATTTATGGAAATGGCTTTCCAAACCAATTTGCTGCCTAAATATGAATTAAGAAAAAATTCTTCTAGGAATTCAGTCTGCATGGAGGATTCACTCCAAAGCTTATCAGAGCTGTTGATGATATTTGCTTACTTTGATAGGCAGTGGATGGAACTGGGCTTGTAATTGCCTTTTGTTGAGCCTATGTTCATGAGAAAGCTTCTGAGAGCCTAAAGCTTCTGAATTAAACATTAACAGTGACGTTAATGTTCTTGATTTGAGGTGTCTTGCTGAAATAACCAATATCTAAAGGACTTTCTAAGGTGTTAGAACTAAACTAGGTTTAAAACCTAATTTATAATTCTTACAGTTTCAATCAATGTACATGAGAAAAATTGAGTCTGTTAGAAGTAGGTCAGAATGAATATTTAATGCATGAAGTTTTAAACAAAATACACTTTAAAGGAGTTCTGGTGCATTACTGCTTTCAAAGTATTCATTTCTTCTATTTCTGTGCTTGCAAAGAACTTGTCAGAGGCCATATGAAGCTCACAGGTGGATCTGTGCTACCAAAGGGCAGAATTCTTGTCTTGAAGAAGAAGGGTAGATTTTAAGGCGTCATAATGCAGTTGTACCTACCTCTTCTCACAGAAATTAATATGAATGGAATACATGCTGTGTAAATGAGTCAGGCTTCCTCATGCCATGTCTGCCACATCTTGCTGTAAGAAAATAGCTTGTGAAAATTTTATTAGATTAAAAGTTTTCATGGGAAGTTACATCTATTTTTAAACAAAATAAGATGGTGATTTTAATCCACTGCTTTAATCCAAATTACCCAAAAGCAGCAGTCCACAATACAGATTTATGACATGCAAAATTATCAGTTTTTAAAATGTTTTTGAGGGATAGAAGTTCAAAATTTGAAACCACCAATTTTGTAGCTTGAAAGGCCAATCCATTAAAATAAAAAAAAAATGGTTAAAGGAATTGCTCCCAAGTGGTGACTTTGGTTGCCAAGCTTTAGGCTGGAGCCAATTTTTATGGCTGAATTAGAAACCCCTGAAAAATAGGGGGTTTATAATGGAAACACTGATGTAATCTTTACTACAGTGGCACAAATGGTGCTGGTATGATTGATTTATGCTATTTGAACATCTTAACTTAAAATCTGTATAATTTCTGCAGAAGAATTGGGAAACATCCTACTGGTGATTTAACACACTTTGCAGATGACCAACATATTTTTTGTTAATGGTTTCCACACTATCAAAGCTTGACTTTGTCATATGCAGTGATGAAACTTATGAACACATCTAAATATTATGAATCAGAATATCCTAAAAGTTAAATAAATAAATACAAACTTCGTAGGCAGTGTATTTTCCTGCAAAGCAGAGCTGTGTGTTAAGTTTCTGAAAAGTCTATACCTGACAACCAGTTTATAGTAGCAGAATCTTCTACATACAATTAATACAACAAGTAAAGCATATCCAATTTCTTGGTACGTATTGTAAAATAACTGGTAGAAGAACCAAGGTAACATTTAGGAAGTCTCAAGAAGTTACAACCAGGTTATGATTATAAACCAAAATCCTGGAAAGAAAACACAATGTTTTTTCTGTGTTGTAACAGTCTGCCGGGGGCAGTTGGTTTCGTTTGACTGAATTTTAACATTTACTCATTTTTATTTAAATCTCATAAAAATGTTCTTTGCTGAAGGTTGGCACTCCGAATGTATATTTGCTGCTCACAGATTTGAGCATCTGGCAGACAGGTTGTATTTCAGTCTGACTTGGAGATATTTTGCCACTATTCATAGATGAACTGAAGTTGTGATTTTGCATAACGCAGGTGAGAATCTTCCTTGGCTAATTACCCAGGTTTAGGACTTTGGCTGGAGGATGGATAGCACTGCTCAGTGCAGTTGGTTATGCTTTAAGAAAAGTTTTTTACGTATTGAGCAGAGTGACTTGCAGAGAAGATTCATGTCTTGCCCTTCCCTGTGCGTTGATAACACTGCTTGATAGTCCCATAAGGATGTCAGAATCCCAAGAGGATTCAGCAAAGTACTCATTCGTGTTCTTATTCCTCACCAAAGTAAAACATTTGGGTTTGCTCTTTCAGCAAAGAATTTGTTTATAACATTTTATGTTCTGTTCTAGGTGGTTCAATCATTTCTCTGGTGTTTCTGCTACTCTTTCCATGGTTGGATGTAGCAGCTCATCCATAGTATCTCAGTTGCTATACTGAAAAGCTGCACTTGCTAGCATGGAAGGCGAGTACTGACATGTAAGAAGATGCAGACGGAAAACTGTTGATTAGGGAGAGACCACCAAAAGAAAGTGGTCTTCCTCTCCTGCCCTTTATGCAGCAGCACATTTGTCCTTTGATGGCATTTCTAGCTCTCCACTGGGCTGGCTTGCTTCTGTCCAGGTCCCCTAGTTGTAACTGAGCAACTGAGGCAGTGCTTAAGGGGAATAGAAATCAGGGAGGGAGTAGTTATTTGTTATGGTGTTTGACCAATGAAAACCAATTGTTGTATTATATTTAACAGTGCAGTCTACCTGTGAATATTTTAGAGAGGATAAAAGTTTTTTGCTGTGGTAGGACTTCTTTCCTTAAATTTACTACCAAGTCACCAGAAACATCTTTTCTATACTTCAATAAGGCTGTACTTGCATGTACACACGTGTGTATATTCAAGATAGTGTAAAATGTGCAAAATAATACTCTTCAGTAAAGTCTTAAGCCTAAAAAAGTTAAGTTCTGTAAATTAATGAACCTTTATTACTATTTCCAGTAGGAAACAGCTAACCCTAATAAAGCAGAGCACTTGCAAAATCAGGGCCATTAAGCCTAACAAATAGTAGTTCATCCTCATGTCTTTAGAAGGCCAGTTCATTCATAGGTCTATTAACTTAGTAGCTGCATTTTTAGAGGACATAGTTTTGAAAGTTATCTTGTCAGTAAACAGAAGAGCAGAAAAGGCTTTCAGTGCCATCCAGTGAAGACATTTTAAAACTTTTTATGCAATGTAAAATACTCAGTTAACAAGAATGATTAGAAGAACTTGAAAATAACAAAGAATTTTCCTCCAGTTACACTAGAAATACTAGACTCATAAATCAAATGGTATTTTTTCATCTGTTGAAATTTTTGAAACTTACATAAATTCCTACTGGTGGCATTAAAAAAAAAATAATGGAAATACCTCCTTTAACTGTAGTACTTATAGTACTAATTCTTTGTGGGTAACAACGTGTTTCACTATTTTTGTATCTTGAGTTACACTTCAGTTATGTGATATATCGGTAGTCATGAAAACAGCTAACAACAGCATGCCCAATGGTAGGGTAGCGAAGAGGCTGTGCTGCTCTGTAACTGTGTCTGAACTTCTTTTCTCATTTAGAAACTCATTGTTTCTCAGATTTAAACATTCAAAATGTCATAAACTATCCGAGTGCTTTCTGGTCTTCTGCATGCAGTCAGGTAATTATAATATTAATAATTTATGCATGTGAGGAAAAATTTTAGTTAAATTTCCTTGTCAGGCTAGACAACATAAGTAGTTTTAAATATATTTGAAACTTTAACTTTCTGTGTCTAGCAACTAATTACAGAGAGTAATGCATAAATATTGTTAGACATACCTGCATCAGCAGTCAAAAACTGAGGATCTGTATCACCAGTCGGAGCAAGAAGAGTCAACATCTGCATTAAATAACGATTTTGTGTTTCAAAACATTACTAAAACAAATGTCTGCATAATTTCAGCTTGCTACTGTCATGAATGTACATTTTACCTAACAAAGTGCATGTTAATGCAAAGTTGTTTTGTTTTCAGAGTGATTATGTTGCATTACCATTAATTCATGTGTGCACTGTGACAAGATGTAATGGCATATCATGTTGCTTTAATGTAATGAATCCAGTACTCCCAGCTCTTAAGTCGTGTTGCTGGAAATGATTACATAAACCAGAAATGACTGTGACTAAAACCCTTGCAAAGCTTTAGAACTCCTGCACATTATAAGAAGCTTTTTGGGGGGTTTAAAGTAACTTCTTAAAAATTTACTGAAAGCTTTCCTTGGTAATATTTTTACTCTTTTCTGACTGTTTTTTGCATTCCACTGAAATTTGCATTATCTTTTAAGCATTGCAAGGGTTGTGCTGTAATTTTGTGCAGATGTGTATGTTAAATGAACATGATGTGCTTATTTGTTACATTTGTGCTACTTTTCTTTCTTTATCTGGGTAAGATGGATGAAATTATGTATTAAATAAAAACATCAGTGATTTAGCCATGACCATTCTCTACAGGTCCTGTAAGACTGCAAGGATTGCTTTTAAAAGGAAGGTAGTTGCAGAGGTATCCGAGTATCCTCTAAATCTCAAAACTGTAAACCTCAAAGTCTCTAAAAGAGCTTAATTTTGCTCTGTTCTGACTCTCCTAAGACTCCAGCAGCTTTTGTCTGAGTTGATGTGCCTCGAACAGAAAGCATGCCGTTCACTCAGGCACTCAACGTTTGAGGAAATCAGGGCAATGTATCTTATAAAAATGACCTCACTTCAGAAGAAAATACCTTATCTTTCCCATTTTCACTTCTTTTAACTTTTCTTGAAGTTTTATCTTTCTACTAGATAAGCATAGCACTTGAAGTACTGCAGCATGTTATTTAGTTCACACACAAGGAAAATACTTGAATTTTCACTTTTGCACAGATCATTCACGTTCTTATGTCACGCAGCTGGAACTGTCATTTACAAATTGGGTGAGATATTTCAATGACTGTAGTGAGATAGCTTAACATGACAAATAACAAAACATCTAAAGTAAGGGAAACTTCTTTCCCCTCACCCTGTAGCTATATCCTAGTCTTATTACTATATCCTTTTTTTCTGACCTTGAAATGACTCTTGAAGGAAGTTGTCAGTTGCTTTTTTAATAAGGAAACATTTAACTTTGTTCATAGCAATGACATTTAAAAATAGAAATGATCAATATAAATGTGCCACTGTTCAGTCAGAGATTTGTGCTTCATATTGATTTTTTTATTGTAAATGCCTTCAGGCTATGTTCATTTGAGTGAAAATGATACATTAAATATATAATTAGATTCAACAGTATCTTTAAAAACTACATCTGTAATCACTAAAAAATTGCTTTTATTTGGAAATACTTTAATACATAGGTTTTTACCAAAACCTAACCTAAAAAGGTGAGAATTTCCAAAGTAGAAATATACTGTTTCTGTTAAATTCTTTTGCATCTATGTGCATGCTGGTTCTTGTTACAGTGCTCTGTTCTGCCTATGATATACCTCATAATTCTGAAATATTCTTAACCAAATGCCTCATTTTCAGAACTTCAGTCATTCTGCTGAGGTCAGTAGGACTTCTCATGTACTTCAACTTGGGCACATGTTTAAGCAGGACCTTCGGGTGGAGCCAAGATTTTATTTTGAGCAGTAATGGTGTTATGTTATTTAAACAACTGTATCTGATAACACAGGACCCAAACCTACTGTCCTTGCCTAGATGAGAAATCCTTTTGAGTATCAGACAAATAGTTTCATTGGGATTTCCGGAGAGTGGGGAGACAGAGGAAGAAAGAGAGGGCAAAATAACTTTCATGAATAGTAATTGAGGGCTCAGGCACCTGGGTTGTGTCCTGTTTCAGGCTGGTTCTCTTTCCAGCAGCGTGCACATAGCACTGTGCATTCTGATCGCATTATCCACACATTTGACAGTTTTGTATGTAACAAGGGTTTTATACGTTGGTGACAAGTCCATGTGGTTGAAACCCACCCTGTTATCAATTTACAAAGTGAATGCACTTCTGCAAAATCCTAATGGTGAGAAAACGTTCCTCGGAGGTACTCCAGCTGATTTTCCATTTGAAGTGAAATAAAGCCAAGTACATGAGTGTCAGCAAACTTGTTTCTAGGGGCAGGCAGTAAAGCATACATTATTTAGAAGGTTGAGTCATGAGGCTGGTTGGGTTTGTCGTGTTACATCTGGCATGTCAGTCAAAGCCAGGGCACCTGCTGCCTGTCACTAGTGCTCTAGTGGAGCATTGTCCATCCATCAACATGAGCAGCAAGAGGCCCTCAGGAGTTCTGTGAAGAGCGCTTCACCTGGACCTACACCACTTTCAGTATTGTCATTACAACTGCTTTTGGTGCTCCTTTGATACCAACAGAACATGGTTTCATAGAAGGTCTGATATTTTTTGTATGTAGGTTCTTAATAGAGAAAATATTTGATTAGTCCTATTGTTGTTTATGGAAAAGAAAAATTTGTATTTAATGTTATAAACAATTTTGCATGTTTCTTTAGATTTACGTTGTTTCCAAACCACCTTAAACTACTTCACATATGTTTTAACATATGTCATCCTTTTGGTGAAATTAGTGGGTATTTTGGAGTGAAGCTTTGCCCTTGTGCTCAAAGATTAATTTTGTGATTTACTGCAAGTTGGGTGTAGCTTTAGTTATGTTCCTTCAATTTATATTTTCCCAATACAAAATTAAATTTCTTTTCTTTCAGTTTATATAACTTTTTACCACCTGAAATAATGTCAGTTGGGTTCCTCAGGTTAAAAAAAAAAAGGAAACAACAAAACAAAAAACCTCCACTGTGTCTCCTGATAAGAGCACAACATGTATTTTTCATGATGAAGAAAGGGGCTGGAAGGAGTTTTTGCTTTCTTACAGAGCTGGAATATCTCCCACCATTCACAAGTGCAGGGCATGAACCTGTTGGCCAGCACATCTTTTATGGCTTGTAGTTTACACCTGTTGTGAAGTAGGATAAAGACAGGAAGGTGGGATCTCCTTTAGGAATTTGGAAGGAGCACTTACTCATCTGGAGGACAGGGACAATAATTCCACCTGTCTGCTGTGGTGGTGAACACACAAAAAAAGCATGTGTGTCCCTCCAACAGTAAGAGACATGATAAAGCGGGGTAAAAGAGACTTTTCCATGCTGAGGTGCAGAGCAGGGCACCAGAACAGATAACTGAAGTGTCTAATGAGAAAATGACAAGTTGCTTTATTTATTACAATGTGGCTCAGTTTCTATGAGCCACATCCTTATTTTCATTGGTTTATATCCATTAAAGGCTTGTTTTGCATTTTTAAGTCCTTCAGTAAAATAAGGACCTTTATTCAGTGATAAATAAAGATTGTCTAAGGTGTCACTCCTGATAATAAGGAGTAGGGTCTGCATGTGAATTTTTGTCACCTATTCTCTGTGCTTCTCAGCATTTGTGCCAACAAATTTGTTGAACTGAAAACCTCAGTAAATGTGTTTTGACTTTATTTTTAAAAAAGAGATCATGGATCAATACGTAGTTATTTTGAAGTATTTCTTTTCAGCCTTTTTAGATGTCCAGATTTGTCGCAATCTGCAATATGTGTGTGTTTATGTACGTGGCAATAGGGTAGGGTAAGGGTGTTTGTGTTTTGTAACTACTTTGATGATTTCCTGATTTCTGAAAAACTACTTATTCTTAATACCAAAGTTCTTAGACAAGTATTTTATGTAAAGTTTTTCTTAAATTTGGTCATAATCTCTTCATATTAATTGCATATTTTAAATATTCATCAGTGTTTTACTTACCATTGATTTTAATTTGAATGAGAGTGACAAAATTGACACTATTATAGACTTCTCGCTTATTTCTGGGAAGCTTTCATGGCAAAAGACATCTTTCAGTCATAATCTGACATGATTTTCGCATGAGATGAACTCATTGGGCTGAGAAGTGATTTACATTTTGAAATTTTTGCTTCTAGTTTTGTAATCTATTCCAGGAGATACATGTATACTGATAGACTCTTAAGTTTCCATGTACACGTCTGATCAGTGATGAGTTGAGAGGATATCCACTTGGAAAACTGTTTGCTGTTCATATTTTAGTTTAGCAGAAGTTTTATTCACACATCAATGCAGAAGTAATTAAACCCCCTAAATATAGCAAAGGTTCAGTTCCCTCTAAATCTCTCTCTCTATCTTTGTCCAAACTTCCCAGGTTTTTATCGTTGATTGGAGGAAATGCAAATGACATAGGAAAATCAGATATGCAGCAAAAAGTAAACGCAGTAATTCAAAAGGAAGGTCTGGAAGGCACAGCCAAAAGGCTAAATACAACGGTGCACACACTGCAGCTGATCATTGATGGTCTGACTCAGCCTGAAGGCTTTGACATCCGAACAGGTAAACCTTTGTTTTGAAGGCTGTAATCTCAGATTGAATGTTCTACATATCAGTTTTAAAACAGCACATTTTCTTATTCTAAAGTCAGTAGCAGATTTTCCTGGACTTATAACTCCATTTCTCTTCTCAGGCAAGGTAAAGGCTGTATCATAGTCAGATGTTTCTTTCCAGCTTGGTAGGTAAGGAGTGTGAATCCTGTCTTAAATCATGGCATTTTCAGCCATAGGAAGGGGAGTTGTATGGCTGTTAACAAATGAAATAGTTTCAATATGTTGACTCTATACTGATTAAATCTGTGTTGGCTCTCCATCATGGAGGGGAATGCTGAGACCAAGCTGAAACAGTAGTAATAAGGGTATGTGGAGCAGTAGTGTGTAGCCCTGCTCTTTTATTGCACTAGTTCCTGGAGACAAGTGTAATTGGAGCACATGGCTCATGTTAAAATTTTGCAGTAGTGCTGAATAGTTTGAGGTGGAGGGGAAGAAAGATGAGGTAAGCAATGAAGTAGAACATCTGGAGATGCTGTTGTTTAGTGAAATTTAAAGCTGGATTCTCTTATGACAGCAAGGTAGGCAGCAAAGATGCAGGCTTATAATAAATAATAAACTTATGCTTAAAAAAATTAAAACTTCTGTCTCCCTTTTTGGGGTTCGTAAGTACTTTACTTGCAGATTTTATAAATGTTTCCCACTAGTGATCTTAGAAATGTTTGGGGTCTTTTTTATGCCTGCATTTTTTCTGGTGGTCTCACATCTAAATTACAGTACAATACACTATTAACATATGAAGATATAAAAGCAAAAATATTTTCAGTGGAAATACTCATGTTCTGTTGATCCAGTATATTCCATATTGCTGTAGACAAACTCTGTGACTAGAGTCACTAGAATAGCCTTGGATAGCTGCAATTCATTGTCTTTGTAACCCTTTTAGTGACCATAAGTGAGGAAATGGGTCACGGTTAACAGGGCTCAGGCAGATTGAATAGTTTGTACTCTGCCCTGATTCACAAAATAATCTTGGTTTAAGATTCAATTCACTTGTTGTTCCCAACAGTAGAGATGTGGCATTAGGGAACTGCAGACAGAGAGTAGCATCCCTATGTATCCTCTTAAATTTAATTTCATTAAATTTAAAATTCTATGTTGTTTAATTTTCCTGAATGGCTTTAATACAAAAGAAAATGAAAAAAATAAATGTGGGGAAAGGGAAAGAATAGAATATTTTTATCAGTAATTGTAAAAATCTTTTTCTAGCCAAGGTCTTGCAAGACATTCCTTGTAAGAAATTCTTTCTAACATTAAAGTGGAACAGCTAATCTGGTAACCATAATGAACCTGCTAGGATGGGGGTGAGGGTGGGAAAAGAGGTTTGCAAACATTTAAAAAGATTCCCATAATTTCTCTGAACCTTCTTGTGCTCATTGCCCTGGATGGCTGTTTAGTTGCTTTTTTTCACTGAAGTGCCACTGCAGCGTATAAAGTTACAAAAAGATTAACCATTTTGGACTTGAGCAATTAGGTACATTCCTGCTATAG
>NW_009917052.1:115296-117573 GCF_000696875.1 Nestor notabilis
AAATTTGATGTAATTCAAACCCTATTGCTGCATTTGCCTCGTTGTGTACTCGACTGGGGTTTGATTCTGTGGTGGGTTGATCCTGGCTGGATGCCAGGTGCCCATGCTTTATCACTCCCCTTCTCAACTGGACACGGGAGAGAAAATACAAGAAAAGGCTCATGGATTGAGATATGGATTCAGCAATTACTATCATGGGGAAAACTTTGTTCAGGCTGTGTTTTATTTCTGAAAAGTAAATACAGGAAAATGGGTGCAGTGCTAGTTTAGTGATGCTGTCTGTGGAAAATCTCAGTTCTATTATATCTTGGAAAAGGTGGAAAGGGAAGTTGTTGAAATGGCTCAGAAGGGTTTTCTGCAGGAGCAGAAAGCGGTAAGCGAGTGAGAGGAGTTTAAAATTTGTATTTGTGCCCATAACTGCAGAATAGGAACTTTAATATATTGGGATATTAGCTGCTTATAATCATGCAGGTGTGATTAAGTTGTCAGTGCAAAGAAGCGGTTTATCATTTGATGTCATGGGAAGCAGTTGATTGTGTGATATGGTGCAGCAAGCCTAAGAACAGTGCACTGCTGGCTTTTCTCTTTCGGATATGACGAGACTGACTATTCACATTCCTATATACAAATTTGTATAGAAATAGAATTGTATGTGTAATTTATGTAGCTCAAGTAAGAGTCACCTCAAGTCTTTTCATCCTAGCTCCAAGAACATTTAAAGAATCTTTCAGTCACCAGCTAATATACTACACCCTTCTGATCCCCTTGTGATAGTTTCTTACTGTGTATTTCACTATACTTATTACTCCATTAATCACAGTCTTTTAAAGTGATTCATAAAATACAAGAAATACGTTGTTTATTACAGATGGGTCTTTATTTAAAAAACATAACGAAGCAGTATTTGGGACCTTAGAGCTACCTAAATTAGCTCGTACATTAGAGCTTCTTGATTAGAAACAATCAGCTGGAAACAACCCTTAGAAAATAATGCAAGCTATTTCTGCAATGTCTTACTTTTTTTTCTTGTTTCTTATAACAGATTTTGATAAACCTGACTTCAAGAGAAGCATAGTCTGCTTTGAAGACTTAAGTGTTGGTGCTATTCTGACTGGAAAAGTTGAAAATGCAACACCATTTGGAGTTTTTGTTGATATTGGTGTGGGAAAAGCAGGTTTGATTCCAGTGCGAAGCATAACAGAAGCAAAACTTTCTAAAGTGAAAAAGAGAAGAAGCCTGGGCTTAGGTCCTGGAGAAAGAGTGGAAGTTAAAGTGCTTAATGTCGATATTGCTCGATTGAGGATAACGTTGGATCTTATTCGTGTTTTATGAGAGGGTTTTTTACGATTAAGCTTTAATTTTAAAGGTTCAGTAGTTGACAGCAAGGTTCTGGAGATTCAGGCATTTAATGAGAATGTTGAAAATGAACAAATTTTGAAACCTTCAGCCTTGCTTTTTTTTTTTTTTTTTTTAAACAGTTTTTCCACATTTTTTGACTCCTTTCTGTTAATTGTTGGAACAGTTTATTAGGCTACCTCCAAGCAACGTTGGTATTTTGTCCGCAGAGCAAGTGAAATTTCAGTGGACTGTCAGAGAGATCTTTTACTATTCTGTCTCTGCAAGATTTTTGCTCTCAATCTTTAGTCAGTGCTGCACAAGCAAACACATTTACTGCTCCCCTTCAAAAAATGGCCATTCAGTTTGCCTGTTTTCTAGTGGAGAGTCTAAAAGAGGGTACCTAGTTGTAGGAAAAAAAGTGATCTTGTGAAGTTGGTGATGACATTGTTTCAAAAGTAGACTGAAAAAAGCAGCTGCTAATATTATTGATGGTTCAGAAATATTCAGCTTTAATTTATTTGAGCAACGTCATTAGGAGTTTTGTTTACCTGTCTTATTATTGCTTGGTGAGTTATTATTGATTAACACACTTGGATGTACCTTGGGGTTTAAGGAACTTTGCTCAAAGGCATCAAAAGACATTTATGTTGTTCTATACTTGTGCAAAATAAAAACATTTCTGGCCATCTTTTCTCAGTGTTCTGGTTCTACAAGTGATTTAACAGTCCTGGTTCTCTTTCTTTCCAATTCGTGCTCCATCAGTAAAACTCCAGTTTGAGGATGCACTTAGCTGAGCGTCTGAGTTGGATGCAGTTTCCTGAGCCTTAATACTGGACTACAGCCCATGGCCTGATGTTCCTGATTCGGAAGAATAATTCTAGTCTGTCTCTGACTCCTTTTACTTGACATTGTGTTGTGGTTTAAGCCCAGCCGGCAACT
>NW_009917053.1:0-4737 GCF_000696875.1 Nestor notabilis
CCCCCGCCGGGTATAGGCGGTGGGTGCCGCTGCTTGCCAGACATCATTCCCGATGGGACAGTAATGCATCACCTCGCGCCCGTAAGGGAGAGATCTCCATCATCCCAGATGCGGGATGTCACTAAAGTGTCCCCGCGGCGTGTCGGCAGCGCGGGAGTGAAACCGCCCATAAGAGGTGCGAGCAAGAGGTGGTAACTATTGACAAGCCAAACGACTGCGAGACAGACATAACTTTTTTCCCATCATGCACCTGGAAAAAAGTAACCCAACGAGACCAACTTGAACGCAACAAGTTTGTACAAGCTACGAGATAAGAGAAAAATTAAACTTTCTTTATTGATAAAACGCGTAGCGTCTGAATATGCCATGTCTAAAAGGAAAGCTGCATCATCAGCCATAGAAGACGTGAGTTATTGCAGACATACAGAAAGCATTCAGCGTACTTTAAAACAAACAAACAAACAAAAAAACCCCGAAAATCTGCATAACAAACTGCACATACACACTCGAAACAGCAGCAAAAGTAGGCAAATGGGGAGGTGAACACCAGTTCTATAACACACAAAACAGCACGGCCTCTGAACAAAGAAAAGGTGAATCAATAAATCTATGAAGAACAAAATTATCACTACATATACATCACTAACTATAAAAGAGGAATGCGGCAGGAGTGGGTAAAGAAACAAGCTGATGTTTACCGAAATAAGCATAGAGGGCATGCAGGAAAAAAAGAAAATGGTAATAGGGTGAAATACATGAAATATTTATTGCATTCAGCAATGCGCAAAGTAGATTATAATCTCAGAAGCAAAGAAATGCCATGCTGGAAAATGAACTCGCTGTTACATAATAGTGTTACTTAAAGCGGAGTGAGTGGTGGTGGCATGTACCTAGGAAACACGAAAAGTTGTACCTATGTTGCATGTCCTGAGAAAGGTTACTAAGATTGTTACTGAGAGCGCTGAAAAGAAAGGGGGGAAAAAAAAAAAACCCAACCCAAGAAACATGTTTCACAAAGAAAAACAAGGGAAAATGTAGATGACATCTTCTAAACCATATGATCAAGGGATAACTGCCTAGCAGGCTGTTTATTTAGAAACTGATCTTTTTCCAACAAGATCGATTGAGCATTGTTCGGTCCCTCTAACAACAAAAAAAAAGAAAAAAAAAAAAGAAAACTATTATTCCCCAATATGTTTGAATATTTGCAGGAAAACCAGTGCTAAGCAGTTGAATTTAAACTTTGTAGGCACCAAGTAAAATATCCACATTGTATCATTTTTCATCCTCTTCAGGAAAGCCTGATACACAGTAAACTTCAGCAGTGAGCAGGACTGACCACTAAAGAGGAAAATCATGAAGGATGAGAGTGTTTCAGCTGGCACTACGTTGCCTGCAGCATGATGGAGAGGGCATTGATAATTTTTGAGAGATCTGGAGCTGATTAGAATAGAGCAGATATTTACAAATACGATTTGGAACAAGGTTTGGGACTAAAACACCACCTTATAAAAATGATTGAGAGATATGACTATATATATATATAAAAAAAAAACCAAACAAACAAACAAACCAGAACCAGAAAACAAGCAAACAAAACCCCAAACAAAACAACATCATCTAAATCTGCTCTAAAATAACCCTTGCTTTGGTGTTCACAAAATATTCTCTTCATGGTCAAAAAATAAAACCCCAACCCTTAAAATGTTCATATTAAAACAAAGTGATTAATCTAAAAAGCAGAGACAGTGAATTAAAGGAGCAGGGAGATAAGAATCTGATAATACAGGAGCACAGAAGGCCTAATAATGATATTATTACACACACTAACCAAACACTGACAAACAAATATTCTGTTAATTATATAATCATGCATATGCTTCCTATGCTTGAGCTACATGATTATGGAAAACAACTCTCTTCTTGAAACTGCATATATGTGCTAAACCTTATAAACTCCCCACAAAATGGATTAATCTAATTCCCCTACATCATTTATGCCTGGTAAAGTATTTACTACAGGCTTGAAAGGTTGAGCGTGAAAGCCTTGCTTTGACTAAGAAGCACGAGTTACTGAAGGCTGCTACGTCTTGACGTATAGACAACAATCAGATATCTCTTATCAATATCAAACTACTTGGAATAAATTCAAGATACAGATATCTGATTTTCATCTGACCTATTCCAATTTGCACTTCACTGTGTCAACTTTGATATTAAAATGTTCCACTAAAGATATTTATAATAAAAACATATATAAAGAACAGAAGATGAATAGATATTGTCATGGATACATACGCAGGCAATCATTTAAACATGCAGCAATGGTAACATCACATTTTTCATAGCTTCTAGTCAACATTCAGCAGACAAACATATGCTTAATAAAGCTTATTAATCCTTAATAAAGTTGCTGCACTGTGTTTATGATATATAAATGTATTTTGCAGTAGGTTGTGTTGAAATGAGACAAATACTTTAAAAGTTGGACTGCATTTTTTCAAACCCACAGTGAATTAACTCTCAAGCAGCAGTCTCAGTAGCTGCAAAACAAAACAAATTCTCCAGTGTAGCATGCTGCCTCGGTGCCTCCTAAGGTCTCTCTTCCAATCTTTTCTTGTTCAAAATAAATTAGGAAATATGGGCCCAAATCTTGAGGCTTGGCTCTTGTGCAACACAAACAGAAATAAGCTGGCAGCAGAGCAAAACCAGCATGGCTGTGTATTCTCTTTTATCAGATTTCTTTGGGGAGATCAGGCTGATTGGGTTTTATACATACGTATTTCTGACAACTCTGCGGCCATTTGGGTAACTCATGAGTCCCAGCCCATGCTGGAGGTAATGCAATGCTCTGCAGCAGCAGTGGGACTGCCAGGAAACTCACTTTGGTGGGGAGATGAATACATTTTTCCCCATTGCAAGGGGTGATGTGTGCACATCTAGGGCTAACTGCCGCACAGCAAGGCAATGAAAATACCAATCTGTGGCTTTATGAAGGTAAACATCTATGGCCAAAAGATGAATGTCTTCCCAGTGGGCTTGTGCCTAATTGCCACCTGGGTTAGACAGAAGTGAGGGTTAAGGGGAAGGATGCGCCCCACTCTCCTTTCCCACGGCTTTCTACCTGTGCACAGTCACCGCTGCGGTGTGGACACAGTCCCACGGCCCTACAAGTTTTGCACCTCTGATGGAAGTCGTTTTACTGTCTCCTAGGACTGACTTCCCCTCTTTTTTGCCCTGAGCAACAATAGTTGCCCGACACTGTTCGAACACTTTAACCAACCCGACTGCGGCAATCTCGATTTACACATGACCCAAGATTCCGACGCGCACCGATGTGAATCACAGCGTTCTGTGACATCCCCCACGCTGAACTCAAAAGTTACATACCAACCTAGATTTTTTTTTTTGACTGCAACCTGCCCCAGCCTGGATAGGATGCCTGTCAAAAAGCAAAAGTGCTATGAAATGAAATTCATAGCACTGAAAGGCATCGCACACAAGCTGTCGTCCCCTCTCACATTTTGCATGAGCAATTTCTGCTCGTTTGTGTTCTCTCACACACGATGTCCTCAAACAGTTACGTAAAATGAATATTTAACTTGCGATAGTCAGCTGTATTGAACTGCACTTAATTGCTTATTAAGTGAAGTAAATTACCCTTACCATATTCGTCAGAGGTGAAAAACCTACATATATGGCTACATGTAGTGCATTCATTAGTTTATGGACCCCAAATCCCTTGGAAAGTATCAGATATCTAACAGTGTCCCATGGTGCAGCATTTTGTAGCTGGATGTCTCAGCTAGCTTGCAGATATGTAAAATCATATACAAACAGACATCTCCCTATTGATTGCCTCTGTGACGAAGCTCGTTTACTCCCGCAAACATTTTCTGCAGTGTATTTCAATCACGTAATCTTTTTTTGAAAAGAGTTGAATAAAACTATGCAAAATGCGGTTCTGGATAAAACAAGTTACTTTTAGTCAAACTACTGCACCATTTTGCATAAGTCCCTTTCATAGCTGTATGTCTATTTTGACTAAGATGCTTGTATAACTGATGTAAATACATACATTTGCTGATGTGGCCCCAGCAGTCATTTTAGTTTGCCCCTTGGTGCCAAATGAGTCACAGAAGGAAAATTATGGAGTTAAACCCAACAAAACTGTTTGGCATGATGAACTGAAGGGAGAACATGACCGCTAATGAGAACAGAAAGTCTTTCACCTCTGGTTGAAAGTCTAATAGATGGGTGTCCACTTCCCCACAAAAGATCACAGCAATAAATATTAATAGATTAATCACATAAATCTTAATCTGTGATTGCACCGTCTCTACCTGCTACGTGGACCAGCAGGGTTCACTTCCTAAGCATACTGTCATTGCAACTACCACAGACAGTATCTATACGTTATTTAATATAAGCCAATATTTTTTATGACTGTGGATTTCAGAACTACTTCAAATAGAAAGCTTAAACTTAAAAAAAAAAACGTTTTGTGGACCATATCCTCTTTCATCCATAGCAGTAGACTAGATCCTTGATGAGTCATGCTCGTAATTTCCATGTGGCAGCTACAGCCAACTACTTCCATAAAAAAGAGCAAACAAAAAAAAAAAATGCAATAGAACTTTATATAATAGTATTTAATGCAATTAGGCAGCTGGAAGAAAGAAGGAAAGCTGGCATCTTAGGATCAGCCAAGTTACCTGTCTTAAGTGTATGTTCAGC
>NW_009917053.1:4768-15697 GCF_000696875.1 Nestor notabilis
GGTCACTAATTTCACAGCTTTCTCCCCAGAGGTATAATTTTTAGGCCTATCATGTGAAGATGTTTAATGTGGGACATGGGGAGATGGAATAAGAGTGGTTCCCGTTAAAATCCTGATCATCATAGCACTAGGTAACTCCTAAGCATGAGACAGGCACATAATTGTTACCTAAAAGAAGAGTCAGTTGGTAAACTGGTTATTTTAGGGATGTGTGCAAATAGAAGCTCTATTAATTTAATAGTGTGTAAGCCATGATCCCCAGACATATAAATCCATAGTTTCAGTTATTTTTGCTCATTAAAAGCAAAGACACACCATGTTATCTCCAAAATGGTTTGTAACGTTCTTGACTGATTCCACTTCCCTTTCCCAACTCCATCACCTCCACCCACTGCATTTTTTCCTCAATTTGATCCAACAATTCTAGGTGAGGATGAATTTCACACAGCCCAAGCAAAGCTGCACATTATGTTAGAAAACAGTCTGAATCATTGTGCTTAGCACTACAGAGGATTATTCAAGCATTATTAGCTAGAGCTTAGATGCTTACGCCACTGAGCTCACACCACAGTGACTTCTTACATAGGAATACTTGATCAACGGGACAATTATCTTTTTCTTTCACCTGATAGTATGAACAAAATCTACTGACAGAAATTGAAAACATGGAAGAGTTTAGGTCTAAGGAAATGGTTAGAACTGATTGATGACTTGAACTATGTCAAACTTTCATTATGAAACCCAAAACCACATGAAATGTCCTATTTCCAGTTTCATTGTTAACTCAGAACTCTGCCCAGGTTCTGCTACAGATTTTCTAAGGTTCAAAATCTTTTAAGTAAAACTGTGCCTCTAATTATGGCCAAACTTGACAGAAGTCACTATTCATTGTACATAAATACATGCAAAATGTGTGGTTTTGGTGTAAAACAAATTGAAAGTTGGTGGGTTTGGCCGAAATCACTTTTTCTTCTAGAGCTCCTTCCAATCTCAAACTGAAATGATTCCACAATAACAAAGACTAAGTGCCTGAGTCTTTCACAGTTCTTTTCAGGAACAATTAGCTATTAATATTCACACTTCTTTTAAGAAACAAGGTACCTGCTAATATTCAGGCGCTAACATAAAAAGGTTTAGCATATGCATTGTCACTAAAATAAAGGTCATTTTTACATGTGTTGGAGTGCACTTAGTTTAAATGCAAACAACATAAAGCAAAAACAAGTCACTTCAAATGTTACTCCAAGTACCCTGTAAACGTTCAAGAGAGAAATTGACAAAAACGTATGCAAGCATTTAATGTATTTATTTGCTAAAACAACTACATTTCTAGATTTCCTGCTAAGTGGCTACAATGGAAGCAAACTGAAAGAGAGAGCAGCAGTTGGGAACCCACCAGAATATGATATTTTTAGGGCAAAATTCTGTTAATATTTATGACAGTTCACTTATACTCATGCAAACACTGGAAGGAAATTACTGAATAGGTGTGTAAAAATTACTTTCTGCATTAAACACAAAAAATTGTGTGAAAAGTTTGTATTTTATGTTGACATAAGAATAGCTGGGTAAGAAGAAACTGAGGCATGTACATGAAGTTTCACAGTTGAGCTTCAACTGCGATAGAAGAAATAACATTTGAACCTAATTATTTTCATGTTGTCCATGTTAATTTCCTTAGGATCTCTTCTATATAATTTGCTTCTGCCAGGTTGTACTACAAACTCCTTCCTGTGTTAGATTTTTTTTCTTTGCAAATGTTGGTCGGATGCTCACGAGAAATTCCGAAGTATTCTGCTCAAGAAAAAGCTGCGGCGCATTCTCTCAAGTAATTTTTCTTTTATAGGTACACAGATGGAAAATAACGCTGCACCACATCTGAAAATGTGCTGCTTCAAAGGTGGGTGGAGCCAGGTGAAGAAATGCTCAAAATTACTGCTGCCATAGAAGAGTAATGTCCAAATCAACTTAGCCCTGTTTCTGAAACACGGGACACCTTCAAATACCCTCAATATACTGCCATGAACAAACCTCACAAAGACCCTGTCATCTCACATCTAAGCCCATGCTTAAAGCACTTTTACATATTTTTGTGTAAAAAGAGGAAGAAAACATATTTATCTCTTCTTTTACTTAATACCAATCGGTCGTTGCTGTGGGCATATCACAAAGGGTTATAATTCTTTTTGCTTAATTTAGGTCTGTGAAAATCTTTCCATGTCCAAATGAAATATTATGCCCAGTCCATACTGAACTTTTTAATAAAAAGCAGTAAAGCAATCTGCTTCATTGTCAAATGATTGAAAGAAATTTAATTAATGCCTTTGGAGGGAACGCCTATATAAGTATCACAATCACAAGAATGTGAATATATGCATATATGAATACATATGCACAGCCACAGTCTACCCTGTTGCTTTAATATTATAACACTATAGGCCAGGAGCAACTGAAGGCAGAAGTGAACTCATAGAATTTAAAATATACTGCTGACACAATTTTAAGGTTAAATGACATTGTGTAATTTATTAGAAGATTAAATGCTGGCTTCATCACAGGGCAATTTAGCCCTAGAAAAGGGAGGCAGTATAGAATGCTCACAGACAAACAAATTAAAAATAGTAAGATAAAAACAGGGGAAAATGAGTTTATGCCACACCGACAAAACCAAAAAGAAACAAAAAAACCCAAACCCAAGAAGCAAAAAAACACAAAGATGCATGAAAAGCAGTATGCTATGTTAGATGTTTATCTATACATAAGAGACAGGTGTCACAAAAACAAAACAAAAAAATCACGAAGCTAAAGAGAAACTTTAACTCACCAGTTTCCATCTGTTATATCTGAATTCATGCATAATTGATTATCCATGACTGGTAAGTTCTTTTTTTTCACTAGCCTAACACAGTTTTCTAAACATTATGTGATAAATCACCACCAAAGTAAAGGGTGTTTGAGAAACCGTAAGGGCAGAATAAAAATTTTTTAATGAAAAATAACATGTCAGTTAATAATAGAGCTGACCTATGTTTAAGAGAGAAATTTTAATCATGTGCATATTAAATATTAATAACCTATTCTGTTATTGTTATAATAAGGTTAAGTAAGCTTCTCCATGCTTAAGGAAAGAGAAAAAGTAGGAATATCTAACAGTGAAAAAAAGCACTGAGAAGCAGAGACATAAGGAAAATGTGTCAACAATAAACAAGAGGAAATGAGAAAGAAGGAAAAGATGAAGGTGGAAACTAATCTCTATGTGTCATTATGACTGCCAGAGTACTGGCAAAGAAGCAGCATCCTTTTATTTCAATTTTAATCATTTCTGAATTTTAATACCCTGCTCCTTTTGTAATTCTCCTGGCATTCCCTATATGCATCCATCCCAGCCAAAACACCAGTGTAAATTAAATGGCACGCAACCACACGACTGATGTAGTTCTCCCAGTAGAACCAATTGAGTGACCAAAAAGCAGAGAAGGTATGACTACTTTGTGTCCCCGTAGACCATGGGCCAATTAAGTGACTTAATGTTCTTCAATTCCTTTAATTTTGAAAAGAAGGGCAGTGGTTAGGTAACCCAGCAATATAGAGCCATTAAAAAAAAATAAAGCAAGCCAGTAGTAATACAATAATCAGTGACCATCAGGGCCTGGAAAAATGAGTTTGCTCTCACTGGCACTAAGGAGCATCACATGATTATTTAATTACAGCTCTAATTTTTGTCTCGTGGATGGCAACATATCAACAATTAATAGGGCAAATAGAGGAGACTGCATTTTTAAAGAGACAGAACCTATATGAAATATTGCTTGGAAATGCAATTTATCAGACAGTATAATGCTTCTTAAGGCATATCTGTCATCATGCCACACATATAAAAAAATTCTACCGGTTCAATTTTCTTGCACGGTGTATATAAAATTCTTCTGGAATGCCCAGAAAATAGTAACTACACTTAGAAAGTAGTAACAGATTACACCTATGAATATCCTAATTATTATTTTAAGTGGCAATGAAGAAGTCAGTTTCTTGTAGGACATGCAGTTCCAATAAAGAAAGTATTGGAATCACAAGTTTCAAATATAAAAATGTTATCATAAAATTATTACATTCTTTATCTTACAAAGATTGCAACAAAATTCTTCAGGAATGGCCAAAAGGATTATGGTATTCAGCAAGTCAAGTGAAGAAAAAAAGAAAGAAAGAGAAAGTCAATAAAATACAGTCAATGGGACAAAGATTGATTTTGATTGACTGACTTTTACTGTTTTTCTTACAAAGCATACTGAAACTAGTGGCTCAACACCAGTATTGTACCGTTTCTGCACAGTGCTGCTAGGTGAGAAGTGAAAAACAAAACCTGAAAGAGGACATACATGTGATTGATTGCAAAGCTCTGCTCTAAAAAGTTGGACGCAGCTCCCTTTGTGCCTCATCCTGCAATGACCACAGTGCAAAACATGGGGAACTGTGAGAAGTTCAGTACGTGGAAGAGCAGCATGTCTCACAAGCTGCACAATAACAGGAATCTGCAAATGTATCAAGAGAAAAACTCTAATTTTATGTCCCTGATCTTTTTCGCAAATGTACTCACTTTTCCACAATGATGTGTGGACCAGGTCACGAATGCCGTGAACTTGCATTATCCAGAACACATTTCATGCAATATTCAATATCTGAAGATAAGAAAGGCAAGCTCCAAATTTCCTCTAAACATTAAACTGTACATGTGAAAAACCCACCAAATTACTCTTACGTATTTTTTTTAATCTTACATCTCAATATACAACTTCAACACACTTTTCATTTAGTATTCGAAAATCTACCCCTTGAACAAGCAAAGAAACGCTGAAAAAAAAAAAAGCTAAACAACACTTCAAGAAGTTTAACTACAGAATAAATACTACTACAGTAAATGCCACATTCCTCCCAAAAATTGCGTAAAATTAAGTTGTTTTCATTGAAGACATTAACATTCTGGATTGGAGATCTTAATCTATAATCTTAAAAAGAAAGCTGGCAAGCAAGAGCTTGTATGTAAAAGTATATATCATTCTTTTTATGCACTGGTTACTATACAGATAACATGTCTCACAAAGACTGTAATTAAATGTCTAGTGCCGAAGTAACACTAAAAAGCATACAGTATTATTATATTACAATGAATCCTTAGAAGCTAAAACTGTCATTTTTTTTAAGTTTTAAGATGCCTTTAATTATTCTTGAGACTTCTTACACTTATCAAGGAAGCCCACCTATGATGAAAAGCGTTAATGATTTAAAATCTTCCTAATACAGCTCTCCACAAAAATATTAATTTAGACTTTGATTATAAACATTTTAAAACTTACTCTGCAATTTCTCTCCACTTCGTTTTTTGCCTTTGGTCCTTCTGTGCGTTTGTGTGCACGTACTCCCTCTCCCACTCTCTCTCCCCTCCTCTCTTTCTGTCTTTTATTTAACGTATTACAATTGGGAATACGAGGCATGTGTGATATTTAGAATTTTTCTCCTGTTCATTGAAAATATTTTTGATTACCTGGCTGTTACAAACATATATATATCCTAAGTGCAGCTACTGAAAAGCTACCACCTTTGTCATACCTCTGCATGTGGGCATGAGTTCAGAACTTGTCCTGGGTTAAACCACGACAGAACTGAAATTCTTTGCACTTGTGCTGTACAACATTTTCAACTGTAGAAGTGGAATTACTTCATCCTTCAATGTTCTATGAAACATGTATATTACTAATTTCATAGCTGGGTAAATAAACTCGGGGCATATTAAGGCCGCATTTATAGAGGGATTATGTGCTGCAGCTTCATTTTTTTCATATAAAGTTGTGACTGCTGAGCATTTTCAAACTCAGCATTAAGGACTGCAAACATGGCATGGTCAGTTGTTTACCCGAGATCACACATTTTTGTCAGGGCTGAAACCGGAATGAGGACTCCAGACACCAGAAAAGATTACAGGTATATGCGATGCGAGTGCATCACCACTTCTAGTGAGCAGCAAGTGGAACAACACACAAATGATTGCTGCTGGCCAAATAAATCCTGTCAGAGCAGGATCCTGGGAAGATGAGATGCACTCGAGGTTTAAAGCACCTCCCTCATCTCCTCAGGTCATATCATGTCATAATGTGCCGAGGAAAGAGATAGAGCAGGTAGTCACTGGGACTTATGCGAGGCTAACACAGCCAACACATGGCCCATCCTGATGTCTGCACCCTGCTGTAGCTGGGTGACTGAGGTCCAGCTGCAGGCCAGCAGACTCTTCTGCCTGTCTAATCCACTGTTCACAACAGAAAAGCATGAGGTGGCAAGAGCTAATTCTTGTCTGTGGAGATGTCTTTCCAACGATGCTTTCCAACAGCTCAGAGAGTGAAAAGAGTTGGTGGAAGGAAGCCTTCTTATGACCTATTGTAATCCCAGCATACACAAATGCATGCAGTCTCACAGGAAAATCGATGTCCAAAGAGATCCCTGCATGTTGGTATTCTGAATAAATAGCTAAAAGGTGACCTCAGCATAAATACTAAGTGCTGGTGTCCCTCAGCCTGTCCAAATGCCTAACACTGAGCCCCTATAAGAACTGCAAAAATGGAGGTCTACCAACCTCTGCAGTGATACACCAGTGTGAATGGGAGGAAAGTCAGGCCCAGCAAGTTTAAAAGGAGATATTTACAATTCAGACGGTGCCTAAGGAATGTTACTACACTCTGCTACTGCACTCTACTATTACTGTGACATTCCTACTACAACTGCACCAGATTTACGCAGGTTAAGAGTAGATCACCACTGATACAGGGCTTGAGGACCAGATCAGAACATATGAACAAGAGCAGTACTAGCAAGTCTCTCTAAAATTAATCTCTAATATTTCTACCTACTGAGAGCAACGCAGTGCAGAGACCATTTGAAAGCTGACATTTGCAAAGCAACAAAATGGATATCAATTAAGTAATGAAGTGTTGGTGATAACTGTGGTAAGCTTAGACATCACAGGATGGCAAGTGTTCACAAACACCTACAGTTTTGAAGGGCACATTATAGTATATCCTTTTTGAAGTAACAGTTACAAGTTGTGGTTGGGGCTGTTGAGAGTTCATGATACCGCTGGCATGGGAACTGACATACAAGGTAGCTTAATTTAAACATGATCATTTCAGAAGCTGAGCAAAAAATGGACCTCTCAGGTAGGGGTTATTAATGGAATCCTCTGATGGAGAATTTAGGGAAGCTTTCTGCAAACTGTGGGTTATTCTGACTGTGGTGATCTTCAGTTCAAATCCCAGCTACTTGGGTGCTTTAGTCCAAGACTAAAAGTAACATCAACAGGGTTTTCTGACATGGACTTTAGAAAGTTGCAAAATTTCAGTATAACAAGCAATAAGAACTGTAAGTTACTCTTTAACCGTCAAACTGTTTTATTTTTTTTTTTTTTTAGAATCAGTAGCAACTTTGTGACAACTAAAGTTTAAAAAATGCACTTGATTGCATAGTGACAGATTTGCAGAACATTTTTCATCACACACACATATGTGCTTTCAGTTATTAATAAAATGCTTCTGCCCTTAATCTGCCATTGCCTGAATATACAATTTCAGTGTCTTGGATAGACAAATACTGTTAAGGAATTCTGTTTTCCCTGTTTGAGATGCAATTCAAATACACCGAGTAAAACTGAATACTATGTCTTTAAAACTGGCTCCTGCATGCCACAGAAAGGAATACCGAGTCACTTTTCTATTAAGTTCCTCTTGAAGTGGAATGATAACACAACTTTCTTTTCTTCCTCATCCCCCCTTCCTTTTTTCCTCTTTTTAAACAAGGAAGAGCCAGCTGCCCTGGGTAACACCACAGGTAGATATTAAAAAGGAGACAGCCATTATTTAGTGGCTACAGGAATATAAATACAAGCACTAACCTATAAACTGGTGTTTACTTCAGGAAAGTAAGTCATATTTTTCCTCTGATTGCCGTGCTGTCAGCTTAATGCAGCGTAAATAAACAGTAGGTGCATGATAGCTTTAAGTAGAAAGTGTTCATTCCGTAAGAGGAGCAGATTACTGAAGCCTGATGCCTATAATGGCAAAAGCAGGACTTCCATTTTACCTGAAAATATAGCCTCCCGTGCTAAAAGACTTGTGGCTTTTCTATTAAATTAATTTGTCAGAATTCTATGAAAAATATTACATACTCAAAGAACTTTACCAAAAACATTCATTTTTGCAGCCCTCAACTTGAACCATTCGAAAAAACAAAAGCCAATCACTCCTCTGTAATTTCATCATCCCTTTGCTCTAAATGAAAGCTTTATATAATCAACCTAATATAACAGAAAATAAAATGATATATAGAATTGCCTATTCTTTGAGTTATTTTGTTCTTATAAATATATTCCCTGACTGAAAGTAAAAAAATTCCCCTTTGGAAAAAGCAATGATTTCTGAGAAGATTGTATATACACTCTACATCTATTAACATAAATTATAAGAAAGTAAAATGTTCCAGATGTGTTTAAACTGTTATAGAAGGAAAGTTTGTGGCTTCACTGGATATATATTAAATATATCTAGAGAGAGAGCAATGGCAGTTATATACAAGATGGCAATAAAATGCTTCAGCAGTATCTATATTAAAGTAGCACAGTTCCTAGAAATATGACTAAAACATTTTGGAAGTCATGTTTTCTCCAGTTTTAATTCAGAAATCTACTCTTAATGTATACATTTATATATATATATAGTAAACTATTTTACTAATAAAATAATCGCCTTGATTTTTTTTTTCAAATTCAGCTGGAAACCTTAAGAAGGACTTAAAATTTATCTAACAATGCTTAGATTAAAACATAGGTGACAATAAAAAGTTGACAGTACTTCCAAAAATTGAGTAGTTGACGCAATTAAAAGATTTGTTGGGTTTTTTTCCCCCAAGAACATCAGACTTCAGCCAATGATCTTCTAAATGGCAGTTTAAATCCCCCTCTATCCCATGAAATGTGGGATGAGTTAGTGCTTATTCAGGACTTTCCTACTCTGCAGAGGTTTCTGTGCTGAAGGGGTGGACGTGCCCGCGTTCCCGGCAGAGCTGAATGTGGCAGTGGTGCCCATGGGATGCTGGCAGAGCTTCAGGCAGGGCTTGTGCTGCCTGCACTGCCTTGCCTTGGGAAGCACAGCAATCAGAGGGCAGGTGCTCCTCGGATGACCAGATGCTGGGCCTACCCTGCAAACCAAAACGGTGCCCTGCTCAGGTACAAGCTGGGGCTATTGTGGCAGACCCTCTCTGCTTCTCATTCTGCCACAGCACTATGTCCCATTAGCGAGTTACAGATCATCTCTGTCTGCTTTATGGTGCTTTCTCAGAGGTACACAGCAGCAGGTTAGGATTCATGCATGTGTTTGAAATAACAGGAGAGGATCAACTCCAAGAGTTACTTTCCTATTTAAAGTATTAAGAACAAAGAATGTAAAAAGGAAACGGCCAGTTTTTCAACGTGTATGCACAAAAAGGCATTCCATTTAAATATTTTTTGTTCCAGTAAACTCTTTTGCATACAAAAGACTTATTTATTACATATTTGAACTTGTGGGAAAAAGGGAAGGAATGCACTGATTCCTGAAATAACTCTACAGTCCTTTTGGAAACTTCACTCTTCTGTGCTCTTGTTCTAGTCAGAACAGTTTTATTCCAGGGACAGAGGAATTCCTTGGAGTCAGTGTTTCTTTTCCACTAGCTGTTTGTATTCAAGAGTGGGCATACACAGCATACTAGACAGTGATTTTAATTTCTCTTCCATTGCCTTATTACGTGCGTGTGCTATCTGTTCAGACGCATGCTTATACGTGAACACGTTGCATTTTCTGCCTGTTTTGTTACCTACTCCACATTACACATTTCTGTGCAAACCATTGCTTCAACTTGAAAAGCCAGGTAATACCAAGTGACAATCTCAAACAGAAAATGAATTAGAAAATGAGCGTATGTAGAAATGCACTAAAGAGCACATAGAAATACGGGACTGAAAAGAGCAGTCTCAAATCCTACAAATAGTGCTGCCGAGTAATTAGGAGATAGAAATTGCAGAGAACATCCTACATTCATGTCTTTACACTCTACGATTACTGTTTCGAGTTGGTTTTGAATAGTGCGCCTGATTTGACACATTTCTATCTGGTGATTGTGTTAAATGCTTGAAGAGATAGTGAAATATCCAAGCATTCCTTGTGCTAACTACAGCTGAAATTTTACACTTATTGTAACCTTTCCTAACAATGTGAGAAAAACAGAGTAAATATATTAAATTTGTTTCACAACAGATGCTTAGGTTGTTAATATTTAAGATGCCTATTCATGCTATTCCTGTCTGCACATTTGTCAAAAATGTAAGCTTGAATGCTAATGTTTGCCAGCAGACTACAGCAGACAAATATACGAATGCACGGTACCAAAATAATATAAAGTAGAAACCAGAGACTGCTGCTCGCTCCCACCCAAGCAGCATGGACCAGAATGAAAGGGCACTACCAGATCATACACCCGGGCTCCTCTGCATCTGAATTTGCGAATTATGTTCACAGAAGCGCTGCGCTCACTTGGACCGACGAAAACCAGCGGAGAGCTTTCGCCAGTTCGAACTCATCGCAGCTTAGGAGCCGGTGCAAACTATTTCATCAAACTTGCATTTTAGCGAAGTTTCTCTCGCAGTCAGGGAAGCCTGGAGACTGGCAGAGGGAAACTCCGGACCGGGCAGGTGCCTGGCAGGAGCGCTCCCGGGGGCAGCCAGCGGCGACGGCGACAAAAGGACGGCGGCTTGAACAAAACCTCGGCTGGCGCGTTTGGAGACGGAGCGGAAAAAACAAAACCCCATAAAATCCTGGAGCACAGAGGCGCGCTCCTGGCACCGCTCCCCGCGGCAGC